>NW_016690432.1:722155-938180 GCF_001604755.1 Lepidothrix coronata
CTGCTCGCTCTGGGACTCTGTGAGTATGGACACAGGCTGGTGCAGCCCCATCATCCAGAGGGGCAAGGAAAAACCTTCCACTGAATACAAGAAATTTGGTTAAATAGTTACAGTGTGGGAAATAGCAAATAAAAAGGTCGACTTTGAGATGTGCTCAGTAACTGTGGAGGGAAAGGCGGCATCACCTCAGCTGGCACAGGGCAGCCAGAGGGGTGGCTGCAGCACCACGAGCACCAGGACGGGAGCCTGGTCAGACAACTGGTTGTGGAGGGGAGGGAGAAGGGGGCAATAAAGAGGGTTTAGCAGTCAGCGCTTTAGGGAGTCCCTTCAGATAAGCTGGGAAGGGATAACATCCCTGAGAAGGCAGCTGGAAGGGCAGCAACCATCTGTAAAACCCCCATGGCTGATTGCTGAGCACCCTCCATGCACGATCCCATCAAGGACTCCAACAAAACCTTCCAGTCATCCAGACACCATGGTCCTCCTTTGCATTTGACCTCACAGTCTGAGAACAGGAAACCAGGTTTGCTCAGAGGGGCCATTGGCTCTTCCTAAGCAGTTCCAGCAAGGATTTCTCTCCTCCAGGCTGCCTCGGGATCCATGGCCAGATGTATGAGATGAAGATCAGGTTTCGTGACACCATCACCCAGCTCCGGGTGGGACAGCGGCTGGAACTGGAGTGTCAGACTGACAAGAAGGACAGTGGCATGTTCTGGGTCCGCCAGGACAAGAGTGGGACCCTTCACTGCATTCTCTTCATCTCCTCCATATCCAAAATCACCTTCAAGGGGAATCAGAGAACACCCACACGCTTCGAAGCCAGCAAAGACAACACTATCCATCGGTTGGTAGTGAAGTCTTTCACACAGCAGGATGAGGGGAACTATTTCTGCCTCAAGAACATCAACCAAAGGCTGTACATCAGCCCTGGCCTGCCTGCCTTCTTCCCAGGTGAGCAACACCTCCACCACTCAACCTCTTTAAGCTCTGCCAAAATCCCCAGCACCTCCTGCCTGTGCCTTTTTTACCCAGCCGTCTCTCCCACAAACTCCATTTCCCTGCTTGCTTCCCCAAGGCCTCTTGGGACCAACCCACTAATACTCCTGCCAGAGGCTTACTTCTTGCTGTCTCTCCTCATGGTATTGCTCCTGCCCAAAGACAAAGATGATTGGGGAGACCCATCCTCACTTCTCCATCCCATCCATGGCTCTGACAGGAGAAGAGTAAAGCAAAGTCCACCACTACCCCATCCTTTCCCCTAAACATTGCTCCCAGAAGCCCTAACAACCTCAGAGTGCTCAGGCTTTCTGAGGAGGGTGGCAGACAGAAAGAAATAAGGACTCTGCCGTTCCTTACCGGCTCTTGAGAGACCCTCCTTGGGGGAGTCACCATCCAAAAGGGGCTCTATGAATTCCACATGGGTCTGAGCTCTCTGCTGTGAACAAGAGCAGACAAACCCTGTCAGGGCTGGGAGAGCAGAAAGAGCAGGAGAGATCTGTTTCACTGTATTTGCTTACATGTTGAATTTTCATTTACAGTCATCACCACACCAGGACTCATCACCCAGCACAGCATCACTGAAAAGGACCCCTGCATCAAGACTCCAGATCCAGGTACCCTGGATGTAGGGAAGGACAGGGAAAGAGATGGGATCTGGCCCACTGATACATAGGGGGATCCTGAAAGCATTTTAGAATGGGGAGAAAGTGAAAATCCATAGAGATTTACCAGAGCCGGAAAGATTAAACTTCAATTTTTTACCCCAAGTAGGAAAGACTAAGGATGAGGAAAAAAAACATGAGTGTGTCTCATGCCTGGGCACACAGGAGGGGGGTTGGGAGGAGAGGGGTTTTATCCTTGGCAGGAGACATGTGAAAACTTTTGGCTACGTGTCTTCCCCCAAGTGCCCAGGAAAATGCTGGAAGCAGCAGCACTAAGGAAGAACATCCCAGCAGGCACAGGGGAAGCCTTTCTGCCTCACCACCAGCCTCGTGGAACACCAGGCAGGGCACTTGGCAGCTCCCTTGGCTCCAACACAACTGGCCCCAACACCAGCCCCGAGCACCTGATGGATCTTTCCCCTTCTCTATTCCTACAGAGACAACAATGAAGGAAGAGCTGAATTCCTTCTGTCACATCTTCATCTGGGCCCCCTTGACAGGCCTCTGCCTCCTGATCCTCCAGCTCCTGATGATCACCATCATGCTGTGTCAACGTAAGACTCACCAGAACCCCCTCTAGATCCACCTCTGGCCTGAAACCACAGCCCTGTCCCTCAGGGCCACGGATGTTCCAGTGATCTGCTTTGGGAGGCATCAGAGAACCAGGACACAGGCAAGGCAAGACAAGGACCACTGTTAAAATCACTGTCTGTATATCTTCCAACAAATTGCCTCCACATTTCCACAGTGACCTTCCCTTCCCACTTCAGCTCTTTCAAATGGTTTTATAGCAAGAAGGTGCAATGATCTGACTGCAGGCATCAGGGACTGTTTCCCCACCAAAAAGCCCCGTATTATGCCTGGGAAGCATTTCCTTGAAAATGTGTTTTCTCTATCGAGTGGAGTTGAATGTGGACTGTGACACAAAACAAAATTACATGTACAAACGCTGAACAGAAAACTGAGCAGCAGCGTTTTTCTGTATTTCTGTATTCCCTGTAAATTATGTTATACTTCCATTATCCTTTCAGTATCCACAGATTAAATATTTTGAGCTGGTTGTATTTCTGAGAGAGCCTACAGAGGTCAATCCTGTAGGGAAAAACGGGATATGGGTATTTAAAATCAAAAACTGCTCCAATAAGATGAACACATGTACAACAAAATTCTCACTACTGCATGGAATCTTAATGTAGGATAAACAGATCAAAATAAAACCTAAGCCATGTAAAATACACGTATTTGGGCATTATTAGCTGATGGTATTAACAGTGATGCTCCACTGTGCATTGTTGCACTAAGATCACGGTCCTGCAGCAAGATGGATGCAGCCAAAGCCCTCCTGACACTGCAGATTAATGTGTGGAAGAACTGGAAGCACAGTATCTTTGGGTTTGGCGTTTTTGTTGTTTGTTTTAGGGGGATTTGTTTGTTGTTATTTGAAAAGTCTCCATTTGAACAGGAAACCAACATCTAGGAAAAGAATTTCAACACTTACAGTGGTGATTAACCCCCTGTACGCAGCTGCACAGTTGAATTGATTTTTGACCTGTAGTTCACAATCACAAGAACGCAGCTGGTCTCTTTTCAGCCCAATGCCAAACCCAGGAGGCTCTGGGATGGCTCCTGCCTCCCTCAGTGCATCTTCACACTGATCCTCCAACTAACCCTCCACAGGGCACAGGTCACACAGCACCAGAGAGCCTCACACCTCTCGGCAGCCTAACAGCACCTTTCCTCACTCGCCAACGTGATGTGATACCCAAATAAATAAACCCAGTTCCTAAACCATTTTCCATAACTCAGCTCTGAGTAGCAGCCCCAACAGCAGTGGCACCAAAGTCAGCAGCACCTCCTTTCTGACAGACTCAGGAAAAAGGGGCTTTCTTTGTGAAGGAGTAATAAAAAAAAAAAAAAAGTAAAAAAATTAGGAAAAAACCCCACGCACACACACAGAAAACCCCCCACCTTACACTGAAGAATAATCAACAGGAAAGCCCATGTGTGCAAAGCTCCAGGAAGCATCACCCATCCCCATGTGGCAGTGGTCACCCAGAGGCAGCAGCAACGGCCCCCTCCGGTGACACATACAAGGGGTTTTCTTGGCAGGGCGGAAGCTCCTGTGGTTAGAGAAGAGAACCACAAGTTGTAAAAGCAAAGAAAACATAAATCATACCCCTGGGTATGGGGCAGTTCAGCTCACAGACCACCTTCCTTGCAAGAAACGGCTCTTCCTGAGCAATTGCAAAGAAGAATTGACCAAAAAGGAATTGCAAAGAGAACAATCCAGCAAATGAAGAACCCAGGTGTGTGCCAGCAACTCCTGTGTTTGGAGATAAATTATACACATGGATCTATGCCATGAACCATCTGTGACTCGCTGGATACGAAAATATTCTTGGCTCTGCCATCAGCATCAGATCTATTGAGTGTGCTCAAGTGAAGGATGCAGAATCCCTGCCAAGAAATGCAACCTGGGGCCTGCAGACAAAGGATGAGGCTTGTGCATGACTTCTGAGAAGAGGGAGCTGCTATGGACCCCCAGAGGGCTGGGGGACAGCAGGCTGGGGTGCCTGATCCTACCTCAGGCATGAGCAGCATCAGTCGGGATCTCTAGGGAAGTCATCGAGGAAAAATCCTTGAGGCACCATCAGGAATTGATAACTGTAAATGAGCCCAAATTCTGAACAAGAACTGAATTTCTTCAGGAATTTTCTTTTCCCCTGCATTTTGCCACAGATGCTGAGCATCATCTCTTTATCCAAGGTCACAGAATCACACAGTGATTCTGAGCTGGAAGAGACCCCCAAGGATCCTCAAGTCCAAGCCTTAGCCCTGCACAGGACCATTCCCAAGAGTCACAGCATGTGCCTGAGAGTATCATCCCAATTCTTCTTGAACTCTGACAGGCTTGGTGCTGTGACCACCACCCTGCAGAGCCTGTTCCAGTGCCTGACCTCCCTCTGGTGTAGAACCTTCTTCTAACATCCAACCTAAGCCTCTCCACATCCTCCCTAAAGAGCCACCCAGCCCCCAAAGTCAAGTGAAAGCTTATGAAGATGAGGGAGGCGTCAGATGCCCCCACAACACAGAGCATCCAGAATGTGTCTATAGACCCCTGCTTCTATCCCTTCCAGTGCTTCACTTGCCCAGTAATATTTTCTGGGTGATAAAGGATTTTGATGAGTTAAATAAGTTCCAGATACAAAATACAGCCAAGATGACCCCAGAAGAGCAGTAACTGGACTGGTCAGTTGAAGTCACTTTGTCTGTCCATGTCTGTATTTGACAGATGACCTGGCACAGGGAAGGCACCTGAGCTCCACCCAGACTCCTCAGATTAAGCACTTGCATGTTGTACAAACGCTTGGAAGCCACTCCCAGAAACCACACTCCTGCTGCTGTTTCTGCAGATTCAGGACAGAAAAGCGAATTACGCAAGTAAAAACAGTACACAAATCCTGGAAGAACAGTAAAGAGGCAGTGCAACATGACCTTCCTGTAAATAGGTTTTTTCCTTCTGATTCATCTGACATCAAATCTGTTTGACATGCAGGGTCAGCATGACCTATCCATCAGTGGATTCTCATCCTGAGCTGTGTTGACTAAATTGAATACATGTAAATTTTTGTCACGGGAGATCGATCACATCTGTTTGTGCTCCACATTCCTGGAAACCTCCTGTGTAAATCAGAAACCTTGGAAAATACTGAATTTGCTCTTGGTTCTGGGGGGGACTGTGTTTGTATATTTATTTCCTCTCCCTACAACCAAATGTCTCATGGATGATGCTTAAGACTTGAACTGAGACACTATTTGCACCTTCCCCGTGCCTTTGTTTCATTAGCCAAAGTAAAGTCACAGCCATAACTTGACACTTAGTAAGAAGGAAGAAACCAACAGCAGCGTCACCGAGGCTGCAAACAAACACAAGGCAGAGGAAATGCAGGAGAAAAGGGGATCTCCATTTCAAAAGCTGAACTCGGGTAAGGTTTGCTCACTGCAGTCCAGGTCACAGCACCCACCAGCTTCATCACTGAGTCTCTGTCCCAGCCTGCACTGGGATTGTGCTCTTGCAAAATAATCCCCTGGAAAGTGAAAAACTGTTAGTTCTACAGTGGAATAGGAACTGGACAACACTTCCAGGGTTTTTGCATTTGAATACTCAGATACAGCAGGTCCTGAAAAAATTACAAGTGAGTGTGAGCCAAAACAGCAGTTCCTACATACGGGCACAGCATGACTCAGTAAGAGTTTGTAGGAGGCTGTAGACAACTCCATTTTCCCTATTTCTCTATAGGACTCCTAATTTATTGCAAATTTGAAGTCATAAAGGAAGATTAAGTCACATTTTTGTAAACCACTCTTCCTTTTTATATATTAGGACTTGAATTAAATTCAGAATAGTGATGTAACACCACATTACAGCTTTACTCACTATAAATCATTGCTGCCACACACTTTCTTTCTCTTGTTCTCAAAGTTTCGTTCCCTACACTGCAGTCTCCTATTCGCAAAAAGAAAACAGCATGAGTTGGGATGGATTAAGGAGCGTGATATCCCTCCCCACTCAAGAGACAAATCAACCTCTGAAGTGATAAGCACAGAAAGAAAAATTCTATCTTGCAGTGGGCAAACAAACCTTGCAAAGAAAACCTAACCCAGACTTACTGCATTAAACTGGGCAAGTTGGCTCTGAGTGATAAATAACTTCAACCTCGAATTTTAGCAGCAGCCATCCTGTAAAGTGTCAAGAAGAAAGAATCAAAGCAACAGGAACAGGGATCAAAAGCTCTGACTCGTTAATGGTAACACACAGTTTTCACAGCAGCTTCTCCACACGTTAATTAACCTGACTTACAAATAGGAGACTGAAATCAATACAGTGTTTCCACAGAGGAAGACTGATTTCAGGAGGGAAGATCGTTTGTTCAGCCATATGTAGCTGCAATGTGCAGTGACTAGGTCACTGCAGGAAAAGACTTAATTAAAAAATACTTCACAGAGCAGCTGAACATCGAGAGTACTAACAGGAGCTGAGGACATGAGCTTTGTGCTAATGACAGCCACAGTGCCACAAAAATGAGCACTACCTTTGGAGATCAAAAAGGCACTATTTTCATTTCCTACTATCCATTTTTAAGGTTTGATTATGTTTTATAACACAACTCAGACTTGAAACCCCACAAGAACATATTACAATAGATTTCCTAGTTCAGGGCATTTCTAAAAACTAAAACTCAGCCTATTAACAGGCATAGAACTAACACGACTAACAAGCTGCCACTACGAAAATCAAGTTTATAAATATCCATTACTTTCAGAGTGCCCATAAGCTAAACTAAAATGTTCCTACAAGCATGGTCAAAAACTTCTTGGCTTAAGGCCCATCTACCCAACTAACTGTGCTCTTGCTGCTGCAGAGAAGTTCTGGCACAGTTTGCAAAGAAGGGAGGAAACACCAGCAGCAAGCCCAGCAGAGTCACAGGAGTGGAACAGTGATTTGGATACAGACAGAAATCTGCTGAGTCTCTTTACTTCCCTCCCACAACACGCTCACTAAAAGGCACTTGCTGCACGCAGAGACTAGTTAAAGGTTTCACAATCTGGTCCAAAAGTGTAATGGAGACAGACCTCAGGTACCACTGCGGCTCTAAAAATAAATACTTTTTTACTGTGGATATTCCCAAACCCTATTAGGGACAATACAAAGAATAAAAACCTCAGAGTATTATTCACTTTTCCTCTGTAAGCACTTTCTCCAGTTACCAGAATCGTATCAGGCAGTAGCAGGACAGAACCCCCACCACCTCACAGGGCAAACTGGGAATCTGTGCCAACCAAACTGCAGAGCTGTTTCCCAAATGCCCACCCAGCAGAGCATCCCGTTATGATGAGCACACGAGCTCCCAATACTGAACGGTGAGCACCATCTCTTGGTGGAACTACACAACTGCAGGCAAGGGTTTTGGAGTCTGTAACATACAAGCAGATAGGAAGAGAATTGCAATCATGTGGTAAAAAACAGCTGAGCTTTTGAATTAGCTATGGATCTGTAGCATGCACTAGTTCAGGTGATATTTAATACCTAAGGTGAATTTGTACCCTATTTCCATTTAATAACTGTGCCATTCTTGGACTCTAAGCTATCAACAGTGGCTGGTGTTCACACCACTGCCAAAATACCAGCAATGTAACAGAGGAAGATGCAGCACTCATATTTCAGGCCGGTTTTGGGGAGGAGGTTGTTATTATTGGTTGTTTTTCTGTTGTTGTTGTTTTTTATTTTTTATATACTTCATATGGCATTTCTATAAATCCAAAGCATTAAGCAATTGCAGTCAACAGAAAAGATTAAAAGCAATTCCAGGAAGACTAGGAAACCTACATGGAAAATAATATCCTCACCCGTTTATTGTTGATTTTACCACTTGGTAACGCGGCTGTTTTGAACTCAGTGTGAATACAATGTAAGTTTTGCAGAGGAAAAAAAAAAAAAAAATCACACACCTGTATTTTTCACATGTTATCAAACACATCTGAAGTTTAAAATTTGTGTGCCTTGACTCGCTCCTCTTTTTAATGTCCTGTAGGTTTGTCCATTGTCACTGATCCGATAAGAGTCCGACTCAGTGTCTCCAGTCAGGTGACAGACAAATTCAAAAGGTGTAGATTTCCCAAAGACGGTCTTCTCTGTAGTGCATTTGTGCTAGTGCATTCAACCAGTGTGTCAGTGTTCAACCACAGAAGCTTGGGGTTGGTTGGTTGTTTGTTGTTGTTTTTTTTTTAACTACACAATACAGAAATATAATTTTACATGTAGCTTTGCATGCCTTATGGCTGCTTGCCCTACTATAGGACAGTGCAATAAATACAAATATATGCACACTAAAAAAGATTTAACTGCCATGATCTACGTCTCCGTTATGAGTACAAATTTACCTAGTCAACAATATGACAAATTCAGCAGAAAAAGTGGCAATGGCAGTAATATTCTACTACAAAAACAAGGCTAGAAGCAAAGTGTTCTCAAGCTACAGAAAACTTGCTACCTCCTAATATATGATGTAGGGCCCAGTTCTGCCAAGTGCAGAGTTGTGATCAGTAGGTTGCATCAGAACATGCTTTCCCCCCATTTAACAATGAATACTTCTACAATTTATTTGGTTTTGATAACTGTTTATAAATAGCACACTATAATGACTATTAAACTATACAGCAACATGACATTTATAGCCTAATCCTGAATACAAAGTTCAAAGAACATGACTACAAAGGCCAGAGAGCAAATGTCATCGACTAAAAGCATTTCCACTTCAGAATTTATTGAATGTTCTCTTACACAAACACTTCTCCATCGTGAAACCAAAGGAACAGGATTTCCTATTCCCTCTCTGCCCCAGTAGTAGTTTAGCCACACATCACCCTTATAAATTAGTGATGGATTTTAACAGGTAGCCCCTTGGGGCTATATTTTATATACTTTATATATATGCACATTTACTTTGAATTCTATGTAAAAGTTGAAAAAATGTTTGAAAGAAAAACTCAGAATATATCACAGCATTTTCAGCGAAAAAAATACAAATTAGTTTTATAACGACTATTCAATTTATCAAACCTTTTTTTTTCTGAAGTATTTACCTTTAATTATGTACACATTACAGGAAATAAAACTTTGTCCACAAACATTCTCTAAGATGACAGTTATCAATAAAATGATAGAATAATAGCAGGAAGAATATTAAACAAATGGGGGTGATCAATTTCTGCCTTTAAAAAGTAAAAAGTCACCATTAATTAAGTACAAAAACCTGCATTGAATGACAACTGCTGGTGTAGTAACTTGATCAGGTATGGAGACCAAGAGTATAGTAAAGCCCTATGGTAATAATATTTCTGTAGCATTTTCACTTGGTATGTATATACTAAATGTTGGCAAAGTTTCTGTAGCATTAGCTTATACAAACACAGGAGTCCTCAGTCTGCTGCATAAAAGGGAACAAATGTGTTTTAATTCTCCTGAAATGCACCTGAAATCCAGAGTGTCACTTACAAACTGCATAATGAAACTTTTCTTCAGAAAAATATCTGTTTGGCATCTCCAGGGCTCTGTTCCATTGGACAATAGGGGCATTTTAATCTGGGGACAAAAATAACGTGTTAGAATTGGGGCAATGTGTGACAACTGAGCATTAAAGGTATCGAGTTTTACCACTGTAGCATGAAACAAATGCATTCTTAAGCCACAACACTTTACTTGGCTCCACTGAAAGTCACTTTTAGCTGAGAGAGACCTTATGATGTTTTTCTTTCTAGTCTTTCTCACCTTCCACCCACATGCCTCTGAATTATTAGATTAATCATGAAGAGGAATTTCTTCGTAGCTATTATTTCTACTTCTGGATTCTCTTGTTGTATTTAGAAGTCATAGAATGGATTGGGTTGGAAGGGACTTAAAGACCGTCCAGTTCCACCCCCCTTGCCATGGGCAGGGACACATTCCACTAGACCAGGTTGCTCAGAGCCCCATCCAGTCTGGCCCTGCAGTAATTTTAGATCAGTTGGTGGCTTCCCTCAGCACCCAGTGCATTTTACTGTCTGGTTCTCAAAACGCTGTGATTTTACAACCCATTTATATCAGCTCCTGCAGGTTATGACTGAAGACCTCAGCCTGGCCTCCCTGCTGAGGTCTCCAGTGATACAATCCTACTTGCTTATAATGTCTCTTCTAGCACTGGTCCATTTTCCCCCCCATCTCTCACATTTGGGCCTTTTACCTTTTCCACCCTCACCCTGAGTTAATATTGTCAGAGCTGTGCTGTCACTAAAGCTGATCAATGAAAGCATCAGGAATGAGTAATGGGGCACAGGAATGATAGAGCAGCAAGTTTACTGGCTTAAAATGGCTAAAGTCACCCAGAAAGGCATCCCTTCGGGCTTCTCCAACAGGGCACAGAACACAAACATCAGTCAGCATTTTCATTCATGGCCTCACTTATTTTCACACTGAATTTCCCAAAACGACTTACAGCTCTAAATTAAGCTGACAGCCTCCACAGAAGCTGCATCTATTGCATCCAAACAACCACCAGTTCTTCCTCAAGAAAATCTGTATAGTTTTCTCTCTCCCATTTTCTGCTTCCCAAAAGCCTGCAGGCACGCCACACATATCTGAGGAGTATTTTCACAGTGATAATTCCCCTACCTGCTCAATTACTAAGCTGTATTTCCCCAGAGGTTTGATTTTATTTTTAAGGGATGTTTCATGCATTACTAACCTTGCTCCCCGGGAAAAACTGTGTGTGTAAAGGCCTCCATTCTGAATTTAAGACAATACAATGGGACTTATAACTTGAAAAATTACTCTGCTCATTAAATTCTTTCACATAAACTCGCTTTTCACAACACCAGAGGGTTTATTATGTTTTTCTCCAGCGCATCAACCTGGCTTATCTGGCTTTTAAACCATTCTCCAAGATTAACAACCTTCCACTGATTATGTAATTATGGACTCAGTTTTCCCAAAGCACAGTATTCTAGTCTTAAGATTGGCCTTTGTCTACATGTTGTTTGAAATAAAAGAATGGTACTTACTTGCTGCCATTAAACATTTTATTCAAAGCGTCTCTTGATATAATATGACCACAGACTAATTTCATAGGTGGATTATTATCTGTTGTTTGCTGACGAAGGATGGGACAGGCAAATATTGAATGATACCAGCACTTTTTACCAAGGTCCACTTCAATCTGTGAAAGAAATCAACAGAAAAATTTATCTTGGGAAACTGCATTTCCAGATAATTATCCCTTCAGGTCATGGCCCTTACTTAACAGATTTCTCACTTCGGCTGTGAAGGCAGCAAAACCCATTGTGTGGATGCCTGACAATTTCCCAGCCAAAAATACTTAACTGTGATCTTAAAATGGTGATTTATGTTGGGCATGGGCAGAAGCAACAAAGCAGAGTATTCTGCCAAGGGACAAGTGCATATGTTGGTGCAAATCTATGCCCTGGCAGGAAAACTGAGCTGTGACCCAGCAAGACTTTCTGGAAATCTGGCTAGGAAATACAAAGTGGTTTAGATGACAGACTTTATTTAAGGGAGAAAGAAAAAAAGAGAAAAATCCTTGGATTGACTACGTTAATGTTCTACAGCTTCTTGAAAGGCTCTCCCAACGCCTTCATGTCTTGTGACTAATGAAGTGGGTTAGAATCACTAATTTTCAGTACCAACACAGAAGACACTGGTGCAGCACAACTCTTGCCCCAAGAATAAAATTATTTCAGGAAGGGGCACGTAACAGAGAAAAACAGGTCTGTGGCTTCAGCAATTAACTGGGAACTGCAAAAATAACTGCCTGTGTACCTAAAGCTGCTGGCTCTGACCAGTCCTCTGTTCCAAAAGGTTTAACCTTCAACCAAACCTGACAATGTGACCTTTTCATGCTACTTAATCTCTGCCTTTGCACAATGAAAATAAGGCTTTCCACACCCCTACTGCCTCAGCAGAACACATCAGAGATCCTCCAGTTTAGAAAATGCAAGGAGACACACGTGTATTATTAACTGCTCTACATCAGACGGCAATCTTTTTCCAAATTCTCCCTAGGTAATCATTCCTATCTGGACAGCAGGGCAGGAATTTGTCACACTTGGAGGTTACATTCTCAGCATTACAGAAAACACAGCTGGGAGAAACTCAACACACATCCTTACACTATAAATGAATCTCTTCCAGCTGCAGTTGAAGAGGGTAACTCAGTTCATGCCCAGTTTGCACTAAATAGATTTCCTTTCCAAATCAGGAGCAGGTCACTGGAGAGCTGCACACGCTTGGTAAGAGCTATAAAGGGAAACTGGAGTTTCATAACAACTGAACTTCATTTCAACTGATATAAATGAGATGTGCTGGAAGCATAATGCACTGGATCCCAACTCCTGTGTCCCCAGATGCAGCACTAATTCTTTCATCTCCTGTCTGCCTGATAAAGAGCCAGTGCAAAGCAAGCCCTGGACTAAGCTCAAGCCTAGGTAGGGGAAGTTAATGTTTCCCTGTGGGATCCATTTTCTTTCCAGTTATACAGAAACAGAATAAGTGGAAGGAGAGAGCGCCTGTTTCTTTAAGGTCATTTGATCAAAGACCCTTTCAATGTGAAAGGGGATAACAAGTGAAAGGGGGAGCATCAAACAATATCCAGAGGTACAAACCTGACAAAGAGAGAGAATAGGGACAATAACAAGAAACAACCTTGACAGCCACACTAACTAAGAGGTCGTCAATAAACTCCAACCAAACCTGGACTTTGCAAGAGAGATCAATGCAAACCTGAGGGTCTCAGAGGACAGGGGGTCAGCAGTACTATACAAATTGCAGGAAGAAAGTGTGGGGCAAGGGGATAGGGAAGGAATGGTCAGAAAAAGGTATAAAGCAGGCCAATATCTGAGTGCCTGTGAACACATACCTGCTTGTGAATCTGGAGTGGTGCATTTCTGCTTTCACTAGTGGATTTCAATCTTTACCAGCCAAAGAGGAGGAAGGGACCTTGGCTATCTGTACTTATGTTTTATGCAATCCTTGTGTGTGGGTGCTGCTGAAGGCAGAGCTGTGTCTGTGGCAGCCTGTGCAGCTGGTCTGGTCGTGTCAGTGTCCTTTGTGTTTGTGTGTGGGGGTGTCTGTGAGCCCCAGGGCCCTGCAAACCCCCAGGCTGCTGGAGGTGGAGGCCATGTGTAACATCCCATAACATTCAGCACAAAAGAAACCTGAAAACAGCATTTGCCATCAGAAATCTGTCCTGGGGCAGCTCAGCATCAACTCACCGGGAGTTCGTCCTTCTGGTTCCAAACGCCCGTGCACTGCCTTTGTTCAATAACTGCCTTGATATTAATTAGAGCTGGTAATGCTACACAACCTGCTGAAAAACTGCAGAAAAGGGAAATGTTAACATAAAGTACCTGCTAGGAAACGAGCATTTTTCACATTTCTGCTTCAAAGGTTAACTGGGACACAAGAGTTTTGTACTATTTCATTCAGATCTCGTTATACCTGGAAGGAGCTCAGAAGTAGGGACAAGCAAGGGCTCTGGGGCGGGTTATCAGTTATCCTGTATTTTAGGATGAGGCCCTCAGGTACTACATTCTGGACAGAAAACAACAGTTAATCCCCCCCTCTGAGTATTGTAATAAATTGATTTTCTCTGGCACCTACTTTGACTTTGACCTGTGCAGGAGAAAGACACCACTTCAGCTCACACAAGTGGTTGCTCTCAGCTGTGGAAGAGCACGTGCAGCCTAAGAGCTTCCATGGAGCCCACACGTACACACAACCCATAAAATCCTTTAATTATACCTAATTACCATGTAAAGAAACATGTCTTTCCACCTTCACCTTAAATCAAGAAAAAAAACGTAGAAGAACCCTAGGAAGGTAAGTGAAGGAGGGAAAGCATGCCCTGTGACAAGAACAGCAGTATAAAACTGCCCAGAATCTGTGTCCCAACAGTGCAGCCTCCTCTGGGAGTTGCCCGTTACTGGAACTTACCACATCATTTGGAAATATTTCAGCATGTTACAAAAGAAAATATGACGCTGAGTTTCCAAAAAATTAACAGATGATTTGATGGATTTAAGTCTAACTGACACTACTACAGGCCTGGAAATCACCAGCAACAGAAGATTTGACATTGGTATCAGCCTGCTCTGTTTGTTTGGCAGATTATTTTACTATTTGTGCAAGTTTTATTGTCTGCAGAAGTCATGCCCTTCGTCTCCGCTCTGTCCTTCCAGATAATTGTTTCTGTATTTCTGCAGGAACATTCTGGCTGATTTACTTGGGAAGGATATGCCTGAAACCTGTGGATCTCTTGCCTAAGCTACAAAAAAAAATTTTTTAAAAATCATATCCTCACCAACTGGCCATTTCAATCCTTACACTTTGCTTTTTGGTTACTTCAGCCCTGACTGTACTTTGTATTAACCCTGTGAAAAAGTTCAGACAGATAGCATTTGTAGAAAGACAAGCATTACTGCTTTAATGGTTCTGTAAGAAAACATCTCCCAAGAGCCCTTTAAAATTGTAACAATTCAAGTAAACAGTAAATTCAAATGGTGTCCTGTAGTCCTTCAAGACCCTGAACCACAACCTCCATACTACAAGAGTTATCCCACTGTCTCCACACATAAACTCAGACCATGAGCCTGTATAGGATTAGATAAATATTGAAGAAACCAATCAGCCTTAAAAAAGTGCCCGTTGCTCATGTTCTAGAAAGAATGTATTTTATAGCAGGGATTTCACTTCACGCTGGTTTAATTCCTAAAGGATCTGTAGCACTCAAAGGTCACACCCATTTAGAACAGTCTTATTTATGACAAGAGTATTGATACCACCTATACAGTAAATACATTTCAGAGCAATCAATTCCACATCAGGAGCAAAGCAAATGTCCAACTCCTCCAAACATCAGTAACAGGGATTTTCCACTTCACTGAAAATCTCTTGGCCATTTGCACTGAAAACTGCATTGCAGCATCAGTGCACGAGCAACAAAAATGAAAAGGACTGTTGTTAATTTGAATGAAACAGGAGAAAGATGAAAGCCATAAAAGAGAGATATAAGCTTTGGATATCTATAAAAACCTCAAAATGAAACTTGTAAGTCTATTGTAGAAAGACAATCTGAAGTGTTCCTTTTGTTCTTTCTGTTGTATTTTGTGACTGAGATGCAAACAGAAGGCTTGACAATTTACGAGTTCTAAACTAAGCACAGAAGTCTAACAACAGTAAATAGAAACAGGGAAAAAAAAGCCCCCCCAAAAAGAGGAGGTAGTGAAGCTTCTGCTAAGTACCAAATCTAGCCTTGAAAGATACATATCATTTATTTTCTATTTAATGTCTGAAATAAAAATGAGAACATCAGATGGGTATATTGGGGGTATTGACATGCAAAGGCTAAATAGCAGCTAATCTGTTTTATCTTTGGAGTTCGAAGGAGATTAGGTTGGGTTTCCTTCACATTTCCAACTGCCTCCTACAGATTTGCAGTTTGTCAGGTTAGCTACTGAGCTTAAAAGTGCCTCTTTCTTCTTTGCAAATGAGGTCCAGCAAACAATTCAGAAATTTTAGCAGCTGAAATTACAACATAACTCTTAAGCATTCTTCTAAGAAGACCAGTAATGTGTGGATTAAAAACCAAAATTATCAAATGCTGACAGAATCATGGCCACAGTTCTAGGTTTTTTTTTTTTTTCAGTTAAACAGCAGGGACAGTTGTCACAATTTTGCTGAGAGTAACTGGCTGATTGCCATCCTCATCTTTCACACTTGTGTCTAAACTTCAGAAGCCAAATTCCATTCAGGAATGCTTATTCTTGAGCTGCAGTGGTGCAGGGTAAAGCTCAACACACAGGAACCTCTGATTTCTAACCTTTGCAAACCTGGTTAGAGCTAAATGTAATTATATTCTTTATTTAATGCAAGCTAGACGAGACTACTTCCCAAAGGCCATTTCTTTGGTCCTCAATAAGAAACAGAAACCAAACCATAATGAACCTGGCTTCAAAAGCAAAGGAAAAGCAGCATTACCTAACACTGAGAGGTGATTCCACTGAGAGGCCCAGGAGAGCACAGGCATCCCTTGTGAAGATGTCACAGATGTCAGCCCACTGGTTTGCATCCAACAGGTGAACGTACGGGGAGTTCTCGATGCCTTGCCGCAGGTACACCAGGCTGCCCATCAACACCTGAATGTCTGGGAGGGACCAGGAGCAGGGAGATGCTTTATGCAACAAATGAAAGCTCGTGTCTGCAGTTCTTTCACATGGAAAACAGGCAGAATCAATGACACACACCCTCACCTCTACAGGACACTCCATTCCACTACGGACTGACTGGGGAGTTGCCTGCCCCACCACAGGCAGGGTGTGCTGCCTGGGAATCTGCTGCAAACAGGTTTAGTTTTTTGTAAGCTTTCTGACACACACACACTACCCTAAAAAAATAGGCTTTATTGGATTCAGACTGAGATCATTCATTTAACTCACGTGTTCCCCGTTTTTCAAAAGTTTCACTTCTTTGTATTACCCCACGCAGCAGAAAGTAGCAGATGACTATTCCAAGAACATTTGTGTGCATTTTTAACACTTTACCCTGGCACAGACCTATTATAGATGTAACCTACACATTTATTTAAAGAGTCAAAACCCTTAATGTTAAGCAAATGTGCAAACATTCACATTTATGTGTGTCTTCTTAAAAAAAGAGAAAAAAAGACAATTCAAATCGTAAGGATTCAGGTTATATACATTAAATACAAAAATAAGAAGCCTTTAACAAACTGATAGTAATGGAGTAAGGCACATTTGGAACATGATTAATATTTTACTACAAGGTGCCATATCCCAGTGCTTTAAATCCCCTTAATGTGACCAAAACTGTACCTTTCTGATGATTTAGGGCGAATGGCTGGAAGTTTTTCGCGTACTGAAGTGCTTCTCTTTGATTTGCTGTTCCCCCCATCAATAAACTAATGAAATATAATCTGTGCAGCTTAAATTCCAACGAACTGTTCTGTGCCATGAGCATTTCTCTGTTGGATACCGCCCACCTGGAAGAAACGAGGAGGCACAATGGGACGTGACACAAGAGTAATTAAGTGTCAGCCTACACCCTATGAAATTATCACAATTATCTACCCTCTATTTCAAGGGAAGTATGACTGTTCCCTGAACTTCTGAGAGTCTCTACAGAGCAGAGAAAATGGCAGGACCTTTTACAAGTAAAGGAGCTACACAGGGCGCACAACATATGGACTGTGGTACTTCTGGTGCTGCTGTAGAGGTTAAACTCTGCAAAATTCAACACTCACTGGCTGGAAGACAAGACTAAATGAGGTGCAACAAAAGGTGGAAATAGCTAGAATCTACTGTATATAAATTAGTAACACTTGATCTTAATTTTAACAATTACTGACAGTTCTTCAGCTGCACACTGGAGAAGTTTGACCAAGCCTTTCAAGAACATTTTCCTATGTCTTCATTCAACAAACATGTTCTCCAAGCCACTATGTTTATATGTGTGCCCTGGAGAGAGGACTTGCATCTATGGGACCTCAAAGACAGACACTATCAAGACCTTACAATAGAAGGGAAGTCAGCCTAAATATCATACTTTACCCTAGATAAACTTTGCTTTCTGTGTTATTTTCAACTTGGACAATAAGAATATTTCTCACTTGTTGTGTTTCATTCACCATGACAACACTAATGTTTGGCTCCTAAATAACATGAAAGAATTCTTAAACACACATTGAGTAAAATGAACTGGAATTTTCAAAGCGTTTCATAAGAAGTTTTTTTTATTATTTAGAATTCATCCATCTCTTTCTTGTTTTTTTTGAGAAGTTCTTTGGGTGTTGTTTCAGATTTTTTTTCCTTAATTCAATTTAGTCAGGCCTAAATCAATCCAATCTCTCTCTTAAGAACCTCAAATTTCAATGTTCTCCAGTACATCTGTTTCTCATTAGTGTTAATTAGTTCTACTATTTTCACTGTGGGGGCCCCATTAAGAAAAAAGCTTTTCACTTTTCAGTAACGAACTGAGGAAGTCTCTGTTCCTCAAAAAAAAAAAAAACAAAACAACAAAACAAAACCAAAAAGGGTATGTGAGGCCTCTGTTTTCTTCAATCAATACTAAAATAAGAAAATTAAGCATCCTTACAGTATTGGTAAAGCTTTCAAAGCAAGAAGGTAGAGCATTAATGAGCAAGTATCCACTTTCAATTTGTTGTGGTGGAAGTGTCAGTGGTCTGACTTCACTGACAAGGCTTTGTAAAGACCCAGGAATCTTTCAGTAGGAAACAGTGAAAAATGAAGCCTTTGAACTAAGAACAAGCCCTACTGTCCCTAATTTCAAGCAGTTTCAGATGAGCAGCCCCATAAGACAGTCAGCACTGTCATCTCCACCAGGAGGGAAGAGCACACTCACTAACCAAGGGTTGTGAGTGAGGTTTGGGGTGGTTTTATAAGTTTTTTGGGGTTTTTTTTAACTATATTTTTATGATCAGTGTGCCCAGCTTCAACCAGGTATAGTGGCAATAAAGTTCAATCCAGGCTACAAAAACAAGAGCCTGAAGTTAACAACCACAGACTAATAAGCAGCTGAAGGACAAAAAATTATAAATAAACACTAAGGCTAGTCCACAGTCCCATCAATGAGATATTAATCTCTACTGCATCAAAAGAGCCTCCGTCCTCTCCCTGCCAATATTCACACCCACATGACAGAGTACTTCATCTTGCTGAGGCCGAGACTATTTTTCCAAATGAGCTTTTAGGCAGCCTTTCCATTTTTAGTTCTTTGAGTGGCAGCACAGATTTGTATCAAAAGAAAGCAACCACAGAAGCAAGGCCTGAGGTGTTTGGTCTGGGACACGCTGTTCCTACTTCCAACAGAAAAACAAAAAACCAGCAAGTGAGGTTTAAAACATCCAGCCCACAGACTCTCTAGCACTGTCCAAAACTGTTGGTAATCACATCACCTGTCTTCTTACCTCCTCTCAAAATGATACTTTAAGTGTTTTCACTTCTGAGTGACCTGTGTGCCCTCCTGTTTACAGACAGAGGTGAAGACAGAAAGCTTGGAACCTGGAAGTCATTCCCACCAGACCTTCACATGGAGACCCAACCTGACCTCCAAAGGGCCAGAATCCATTCAGAAAAAAAAAAAAAACCACACATGTATTTCTCCTCCCCATCACCAAATTACAGTGAGAAAAGTCACTGGAAATTAATGGGATCCTGAAGAGGTGCAGAGATGACACAGTTTAATGGTGCAGGGCCAGACTGGGCATCTACAAAAGTCAAGCTGCACAGCCCACAAGGGAAAACAAAAAAGTTATGGCCAGTCATATTCTATTTAAACCTGAAGTGACATATTTTTAAGTGTTGGAATTAAAAGAAAATCTGAAAAAAAAAAGTACAGTTGGGGTCTGTTTTTTTCTGAGACACAAATACTAATTTCTCTCTATCACCTCAACAGGGGTTTGAGAGTCTATTGGAAAAGTCATTAATCTGACAACTCCCTTCCCATGGCAGTGACCAGGAGCCACTTGTGTTTGTTTTGTTTCCAACACTGAGTTAAACCAAGCACAGGCACAGAGCACTGGCAGAGCCCGAGAGACTGGTTGTTGTTTTAATCCCAACCTTCCGCGATTTTGCATGGATAAACCCTGCTATACTCCCCTTCCTGGTTCATGGGACTGTAATTAATCATCTTTGTGTGACACCTTTCTGCTTCAACACCACTGTCAGCAGTCTGACCCTGCCATGGGCCAGTTTGGGACTCCTCTATGCATTCCTGGAGCTGTATTTACTGATGCCAGTTTTAGCCCAAAGAGCACAATCCCACTCTCCAAGCTCCTATCATATGGAGATCATCCATCCAGGATTGGTTTCCATCCCTCCTCCTGAACACTCACCTCTGCTAGGAAATAATATGGGAAATCCCTTCACTGGCATCAGCAGTTCTGTGGAGTAACTGGGCATTTAAGACATGGGTTATCTTCTACACCAGACTATGACATTTTGTCACATGTGGATCATCCTCCCTATGGTTTTCACATAAACATCACTACAAATAAGGCCCCTCTGTGCCCAGCAGCAGCAAAGAGAAGCAGACAGCTTTTGCACTGTCCAGTTTAAACAGAATAAACATTATACACAGAAATAAGACAGGGTGGGGGAGGGAGACCAGCACAAAAACTATGCTGACAATACACCCTATTGTCTGCCCATTCAGCTGGAATAAGAATTCCTTTGAAGGACAACCATGCCTTCTCCTTTGTTTGAAAAATATTTAACTCATTGCAGAAACTACAAGACACAACTAAGAAGCAATGGGTAAGGCATAAAGCCCTGCAAACTCGAGCTAAAATGAATTGAGGGACTTCAAGGGAACAGACAGAACAGCAAATTACTGTTCCTCGGGGATTATCCTTCTCAACAGCTCTGTTACTATTTGAACTATAAGAAATACATGGTGTAGCTGACAGTAAATCCTGTTTCAGTTGTAACAGCAGTGTTGCTTCCCTTCAATTTAGCCAATTCAACTGCAGTAAACCACCCCACCTTTCCACCTGTGCAACTATATTCGAAGGCCAACTATTTAGGTCAAACTTTGCATGACTCAGAGGCATAATGCAGGATTTAGTTGATGAACTTTGAGTGTCAGTGTCTCTGCACCTAAATGCCAATAAGCACTGAATTGACACACCTCTGCTGGTTCATGTTAAAGGGAAAAGAAAATGTTTGTTAATACAAAAATGTACTTAACTGAATAATGCAAAAAAGACATCCTAAGTATGTGAATTATGCTCAGGAATTAAACACGGAAATTTTGAATTTGCTTTTGTTTCACGGCTTCTGTTTTTAAAAGGTCGCTTCAGAGTTGGTTTAGTTGTTTTGTTTGGTTGGTTTGGGTTTTTGTGTTTTGTGGTTGTTTTTTAGCTTCTGAGACCAACCCAGGCTTCTGAAAACTTAAAAATTAGGCTGAGGGTTTTTCTGGGGCTTTCTTATTTTTAAGTTAAAAGCTATTCTGAAATGGCATGCCGTTATGTATCCACTACTGTAAATCATAAAGCAGCAGCCCTTGAGACATTTATCACCTTTCCCTCCTCACTGTTGCTTTTAGCACGAGCCTACATGTCTAAGGGTTGTCAAGTCTACTGAGGTCGAGAAAATAGCCTGGTCTAAGGCTGACTGACAGATCCCAGACATTACGAATTCCCAGACTTGGTTTTGGTCTGAGCAGTCATCATTATCCACAGACTTGCATTAACTGAATTGTTTTGTTCAGGAGAAAATCTCACTAACAGGTATCCCTTTTGTTAAAAGCATTAAAAAAAATGGGGAGGAAGGAAAAAAATGAGTAGACTCACTCTAGTGCAGGTCTCAGAACTCTAACTTTTAATGCTTCCAATATTCGATTTAACTCCACAAACGGTTCTTTTTGACTTTGATCTATCGATAGACCAGATTCCTGGAAAAAAAAAAAGAAGGCAGTTTTTAGTGAAAGCATGAAAAACACAGTGGGATTGATCTGTTGGTTTTCTGACAGTTTAAATATTGACCTAGAACATTCAAATAAGGAAGGTAACACAAAGCATCTTTTCCACAGTTGATAACCTTCAACACCCACGCTTATCTTTACCTGACAAAGTTCCTCAGCTACATCCAGCATTCCCTGCCGGAAGAAGTGCTCCACCATCACCTCGTTGAGGATCCTCTGGCTGTCAGCCTGCCAGCACCCATCTATGCCCACACTGCTGATGTCCGAGTCAAAGTTCTGAAACACATGAAATTATCAGTTAATGGGCTGGAACAAATCACCCCACATCATTTTTCCTTAATTATGCAGGACACCTGTCTCTCCACCCTGATGCCTTCTGCCTATTACTCAGTTGGCCCTCAATTACCTCCAAAGTGAAATGTATCTGTCAGCTGCTTCATTATCTCCTGTGTATGGAAGAACAAATCCTTTGGCTTGCTTGTTTCAAGTCTGAATACTATTCACCGCAAGGAATTACACTGGCAAATTACAAGTCTAGCTAGAAAGTTAGAAACCTAGTTAACTAACTAAACATGGCTTTCAAGCCCATGGTGGACTTCTGAAGGAAGATTTTTCTGCAGAAAAATCTTTTTCCATATGTGAAAAGTGAAAATGTACAGGGAACAGAAGACAGAATAGTGTACACCAGAATCAAGACAGCGTTATCAGTGCATCACTGTCACTGCAGCACAACAAACTGGAAGTAAAGTTTTAACTCAAGATTATTTTACCTAACTGGGGAGAGGGGAGATAGACAATGCTGAAAAAGGAAAAGGTCATTCTTCCCACCCCCAAACAACAATGAAATTCAAATCTCTGAAGACCTCAACATCCCAGCAACAGGATGAGCTTTGAAAGTCCAAGAGATCTTTTACAGCTCTAACCCAGATGATCCTACTGCTGTGTATTTTTAGGCCAGTGGCCTATGGACATATTCCAGGAATAACTAAAGATATTGCCACGGTGACTCTTTGGTAACACTTGGCACTGCTTGGCACTGTGCCTCTTGGCAGCAGGAGAGAAACATTTGTTCCAATCCAAGATATAAACCAGGATTTTAACTGCTAACATGGTCTATGATGAGGGCAGACAGGTTAACTTTAATAAAAATCCTCCTCCGTTGCCTAAAACAAAGCTGCTGCAAAATAAAAAGCCTAAAAGTAACTCCTTGTTTGCTGCCTGATTGCTCTCTATGGCTCTCTCTCAAGGGCTCTCTCCCAAGAAGGAACTTCAGAAATCAGGAGTTCAGTGAAAACAGCAGTGCTTCAGCTGCAGCTCAGTGAGGATCCACAGCCCTGCACATCACGGGAACGCCGATCTCGCACAAACACCGGGTTCTGTCACAGCAGATAACACACAGCTGGCACGAGCTGCCTTCCTGGGCACAGCTCAGCCTCACACTGCACCCTCCTTTTACTCACCACTTAATTATTTCCTTCATCAGCACCTTCACATCTCCTCTGATGTTGCTCTGTGCCACCCTGAGAAAGGGGCAGTCTTCTCATCCCTGCACACACGGCTCCAAAGCCACCACTCCCTTCAGGTCTCTCAGCAAACTTTCAGTAAAACGTTAAGTGCAGCAAATTATCTCTTCCATCTTTCTGAGATGGTGGAGCAAGATGAGCATTTGAATTATCACCACTGATTCAAGTTTCACATTTAACAATATTTTCACTTGGGTATCTTAACCTGTAAGCTCCTTGCCATGCTGCTCATCTTTAAGCTGTATCCTGAAAAACTTAAGCATTTTAAAGATTTAATAATACTGTTCTTATTCGTGCACACCACCAGAAGGTAACAAATGCATCAACAACACACTAAAGGAATATCAGGGGCAGTATTCAGAACACACAGGTTTACTTTTGGTACGTAGTTTCCAGGGTGGAGATCATCAATAATCTAAAAGTAATTGACTTTAAGCTGTATAACCCTGTAAGCAGAAACCTTATTCTTCTGGGCAGTTACCAAACATTAAAGCTGAACCCACGCCTCAAACATTGTCACATCCTCCTCGCTGCTTGGGGGCACAGGTGGTGGAGCTAATTAGCTCAGTGCCCTCACAAAATACTCATTTTCTTTTGAAACAACAAATCTTGTTGTGAACCTTTTCAAAACCCCATCATAAATCAGACTTTTAATTCTCACAGAAGGTGGTAACGAGTTGTATCAACCTGGACGTGATGCAGATTCAAATCACATGGTACAACCTGAGGAGCTCAAGTTTTTTCACTTCCCCTCAGTCACTCTCTGATCAAGCCAGTCTTGATCATGTTCTCATTCCAATAACTTTTGTGTTTTGTTTTAAACAGTTCCTGAGGTGTGTATTATATGTGGGATTCCACAGCTCTGCCACCTCTGGGCCCTGAGGAGCTTCAGGAACTGACTGCACATATTACAGTGAGTGACTGTCACATGTCAGAACAAATTACCACTTGCCTTTGGCTTCTGTATTTCATAACTGCCACGCATGGATGATCTGCTGGTGACTGCACACCCCTCAGTTTTGTTTTCTAAATGCTAACAGTATGCTAACTGACAGCACGTGGGGTTTAATAAGATTTCAAAAGTTAAAATAAATTCTGTAAGTTAAAAACTCCGGAAAGCTTAAAACCTGAAAAGCACAAAATAACCTAAGTGTCAGCTAATATTCCTGAGAAACAAACCTTTTTTTAAGAGCCTAACTAGTAAGTCTAGGGCCAAAATGTAGAAATCTTACGTGCTAAATACACCAATGAAACACCAATGGAACAACACACAACTAATAACTGCCAGAATGTGAGGACTTCAAGATGCACACAAACACAAGACGGACCATTTAAACCAACATAACAACCCTCCATGTTATTTGAAACAACACAATATGAAGAAGGATGATGATTTAGTACAGTTTTATTCCTCAGTTGAGATTACTTTGTCCATTCCTCCCTTCTGAATTCTGATCCAAAATAGAAATAAAATATTTGTTTACCTTCTCTGTTAAATCTGTTTGCACATAAAACAAAGCACAACTTGCCAAGACTTTGCATTCATTTAGTCCCATTCTTCACAGTTATATGAAGTTCAGTAAAGGTTTTCAGTCTGTTCATATACAAGTTTTTACATGAAACAAACATTAACTTAGGTGAAAGTTTGCCTTCCCAAAGCACTACTTAAAATGTTGGCCTTTTAACAGGCTTAAAATTCTGGAGGAAAAAATGAAAGGAGCTGCCATTTACTCCTCTTATTCGTAAATGAAGGCATTTAACCACTACTCAGATTGCTGCTAGAGGGAAAACATTTACCAGCCCATCAAAAAGCTTTGAGATTAATTCAAATCATTCCAGAATGATTTACAGAGAGGCTGATGAGTGAGGTACCTGATAACTTGCTGAACAGCAGTGAGTTCTGGAAGCAGAGCAAATGCTCATACAGTACAAAAAAACTGGATGCAAACAATTGCTTTCAAAGGAGAAAATGCTCTCTGGAAGAGAGGGCAACCTTTCATGGATCAGAAACATGTGATCCATGTAGAGCTACTATGAAAAAAGGTTTAGCTTATTAGATAAAGTTTCCAGGAATTACTAACCAAAAAGCAACACACAAAGCTTTGGCATTTCAGACTTCAATGTATTTGATGCCAAATTTGAACTTCATTTTGCTTAAGGGCTTCTGTTCTCAGAGTGAACTCTGCAGACAGACAAATCTAGGGCTCATCCAAGTTCACAAGCGATTACTACAATAACTTAAAACCTGACCACACTAAAGTTTATATGTAGGTATAACCCTGCCTCAATACAGGGAAAAAAGAAATTGAACCTGAAATTGCCATGAGCAGACAATACAGCAAGTTCTTCCACAATCCAGGCTTGCTAAGGAGGAAGTCTGTTGATTCCACACGCAACAACAGCTGTCATTTGGCTGTGTCACATAAAATTGGCACCAGTATTACCCTATTTCCCAATCTCAAACCAGGCAACAAAATAATGAGTTACATTTATCTGTGCCTGAGCACGCACAGCTAGGGAGACCACAAGCAGTGTTCTGGAGATGTTAATCTGTCTATAAAATAAGTTTGAAACATAAGTCAAATCTCATGAATCAAGGCGAGGGCCGTGCTTGTTTATATTCTAATGAGTGTTTTATTTTGGAAGCAGCAGTATTTTGTCCAAAAATGTGTTGAGAATCAATTCACTACATCAATTACACTTAATTACTTCTATTGGTTTAAGCTTAAGCATATTATGGTGAAGGGATGGGGGAGGGCAATTCCAGTAGGTTATGGGACTCAGGTGCCAACAAAGACTTTGCTGGCAGGTTTCAAACATATTTTCCAGCAGCACAGGGAAACTGCATTAACTACATATGGAAGCTTTCCTTCAAATGTCACTGTTCAGGGAAACGCTGAATTCCACCTGGATTTAAACATTTCACGTATTCATTGGAGAAACAGGCCAATACACATTCTAAAGTACTTCCCTTACTAGCAGTTGGGGAAAACTAACAATATTCAAACTGCTTGCACTAAAAAGAAAAGCTCAACCAAGTTCATATTTAAGGAGACAATCCTAACTTGTGCTCTGAACTTCATAAAACTGCATCCTTCATGACAAGCAGAACTGGGGACTCCTGCAGTTCCCACTGCTTCCAATCTTTTGATGCAAACACCACAGACACCGAGATTGAAAATCCAGAGGAAGAAGCACACTGAATACAGCAAGTTGAGCTCATTTTTTAAGCAGCCCTTCTGACACTCAACAGGCTCAGAGCAGGAAAGGATTATTCAGATCCTTTCTATTGTTTCACAAAACCACACACTCGAAACTTAAAAAATTATTTTATTTACATCTATCCCTTTTCAAATATAAATAGTAAATAAACTTAAACAAGCAGGACAGAAATAATACTGGAAAAACTCTATTTCCATGAAAACTAAAACAGCAATTTGGAGATTAGACTCAAGCCTAAACTTCTTTAAGCTTGCAAGTGTTGGGGTTTTTTTTGGCTTGTAAGAAATACTACCACCAATTTCCACTGAACATTCACACCCTCTATATATGACCTGAGGCTGTTCTACCTCAGAGGATTTAAATGAAGAAGGTCTGGCCAAACCCGAGAGCGTATTTGTACAAAGTCCACTTGCTAAAGCAGAATAGGAAAGTTTAAAACTTAGGACAAGATTACATAGATTTATTTCAGGCTTCAAGCTGGTAATAAGGATGGAATTTTACTCTAGTTAATTGGTTTAGGTACAGCAGCAAGGATTTGAGACAGATGCATCCTTAAGCTTTGGATAAGTGGCGTGTGGATTAAAGCCATTACTACAAAGTTTGAGCTCTCCATGATGGTCAGCTGTACATATAAACAAAAAATACAACAGTTTCATGGACAATCTGCCCAATAACGCAGCATTAAGTACTTTGTTCCTTCATCACACTATTGTAACATTGTGCTTTAACAGATTATCATTACTAACAAAGCTTAAATGAGATTCCCAAAGGATAAATCAGTATCGGGTAATGCTGCAAATGTCTTTGTACAGGTGAAAAGATTAATTTACAGGATCTTCCTTAATAAGATTATAAGGTGCACCTCAAACCAAATGTTTAGATCCTGTCAACAGAGGCATGTTCTGATGTGAAACTATCACAAGAATGTCCAAAAAAGACTCCCTGAATACAGGGAGCCTCTAAAGCACAAGACTCCCTGAATACAGAAAAGAACACAGACGGAGAAAAGCATGGCCTGAAAGTATACATATAGCACCACTTTAGTATCATTTCAAAGAATTGTTAATATCTACCTACAAAAATATTCAGATCCCAGTTATTCTTGAACCTGGAATTCATCTCAGAACATCTCATATGCAAAGCTCCAAAGATAAGATTTGTTATGGCATAGACACGCTGACTACAAGATGTTGAATCTACTCTACTCACATTAAGGCTGTGTTATAAAATTAAGCCCCAAAACCAACAACACCTCTGAAATATGTACAAACTGCCTTTCTTAAAAAATTCTCTTATCTTACAGAATCACAGAATGGTTTGGGTTGGAAGGAACTTTAAAGATCACCTCATTCCAACTCCCTGCCATGGGCAGGGACACCTCCCACTAGACCAGGTTGGCCCAAGCCCAGTCCAACTTGACCTTGAACACTTCCAGGTATGGGACAGCCACTTGTCCTGCTTTCCAGAACAAAATGCCACTTCTGAGTTACCTGCTACTGACAATTAAGTAAACATTATATATATAAACCACAGTATTTCTTACCGAGACAGATACTGAAACAAACATCCTGCTAAACCAATAAAACACAAAACATACTAAGTCTTGTAGTATCAATAGGGAGTCTTCTCTCAGAAATTAGGAGATCTGAGCTGCCCCAGAAGGAATAATCTGTGTGCAGTGAGTTCTGAAAGCAAGTACTGTACAGCCCCCTGAATCACCTCTGCTTCTGTAGTTCTCAGGATGATTTAGTTAAGATTGACTGTAGCACAAATCCAGATTTTCTAAAGCAGAGCACACACCACAGAACTAATGCTATAATACAATCAAACCACAAAATAAATACCTTATCAATGGCTTTTCCAACTCGGGATACACTGCTGTGAATGTCCTTATGATCGGAGGCCAGTTTTTGGACTGTGTCTTTTATTCTTTTACAACACTGTGTCATAACAAGTGAAATCGTCCCTGACAAGTCTCCATCTTGATCTAGACAAAAGAGAGGAAAATTACTCACTTTGCTACAGACAAATGGTAACATCCAATCTCTTAATATGCCACATATAAAGACAAAAAGTGGTATTAAAAGAAAGAAATGCAATCCAGGGAGTATTTGCAAAGCAAGATCAGTGTAAAAGGAGGCAGAAAGACAGGAATTCACCTGTTGTGAAAACTCACCTGGGGAATTAGGAATCCAGCTGGGTGTACAGTAACAGTGAACAAGGGCAACAGTTTAAAAAATTAATGTAAAGTTCTCGTGTGTCTCAGTCACAGTATACAAATAAACATCTCAAAGAAACACCCAATCCACAAATGTCTCAGGGAATAACAGAATAACAGAAAGCTGCTGAAGCTACTACAGGATCAGTTCTCTTTCAGACTGACCCTGAAAGTACACGAGAACATCACCTTTAACTACAACAAGGTGAAAGCAAAATGTGGATTAATCAGAGTGCAGTTAATTCCCACCCCACAAACCACCCACTTCTATTGGACTCTGTGTTTGAGCTGTATCAAACTTCTGCTTCCTGACTCGTGGAAACACCTCTGGAAGTTCAGCCAACCAGCCTCCAGTTCCCCTCTACAGATAAGAAGCAGCCCATGAAGGACCAGTGGACATTGTTATGAGATTTATTCTCTAGGAACTGTGACATTTTTAGCTGATGTCCAACAACCCATTCTGTGAACAAAATAATGAACAGGGAAGGTTTACAAGCCCCATCACAGCACTTCACAGTTTACACCCTCTATGCCTCTCATCAAACATCGCTCAGGAGCTTTAGTCAGGGGAAAAAAAAAAATCATTTTTCAGTGCTTTACCACAGTCCTTTCTTCCTGCTTTTGATTCAAAAATACAAAGAGAATTTTACCTCTGAAGGTCTCTCCTTCCACAAAGTTCATTCTAAATGAAGAGTTTTTTCCTTTAGCGACACAGACACAGCAGCCTTCAGCTGCAGGAAGGCTACTTTAAGTGGGAGAGAAGCCCAGAAATGCCTCCCCGGTATTCTGGGCCCAAAGCCCTCATGTGCAAAAACCAAAGTCATCGAAATATCTCTTTAGAAGGAGGATTTTATGGAAAATGTGTTTGCTTTTTAAGTTTGTTCGGTTTTGATTTCATATTTTAACACATTTTTTTGTTTCAGCAGTGCATTAAGAGCACAGTTTCTGGAGACAGCAAAGGAAATCCAGAAAAAACTGTGATCACAGATAATGATTCCCCAGACACTTTTTCTAGATACCTTCCCCTCTGTTGTTGCACACTGAACTATCTCACCTCACCTCTAACCAAGCAAACAGCTCCTGTCCAGCCCCACAATCCCCAGCTGAGGAAGCTTCAGCAGCGTTTTTGCAACAGCCACAGCTTTTAAGAAAGAAAAAAGCTTTAACTCCCTCCACTCCCATGAAGCCAAGGATCACCTCCTGGGCAAATGGCTATTTTTTTTTCTAGTGGATGAGTGAAGAGTAATAAGGATTGAAACAGTCAATTCTGTGACTCTGTGCATCCTGAATTAAAAATGAAAAATTCACTCAACTATTACATGGAGTTCACCTCCTAAAATTATTTTAAGAATAATCCCTATTCCTCAGTTGCTGTTTAATTTTTATGACAGACATGTAAAATCACATGAAGGATCTTTAACTATCTCGTGGCTTTTGCCACCACAAAATGATCAGCCAGAGATTACACAACACGCAAAATGGAAACACTCATTCTGCAATGAACAGAGAAGCTAAAATACACTTCTGGAGTTTTTTGCAAGAAGAGCCATTAAGCTAAAACCCAAACAACTCACTGCTTTTAGGCCAAGCAAATAAGTGAATTACTGGCCCCTGACACTTACTGCAGCAGAAACCAACTCCTGTAAATCAATGAAAATGTCTACACAGGAAAAGTCATCAGAGCTGTAAAAGGTTTCCCCTCTGCACCCCTCTCTTCCAGCTTCAACCAAACTACGAGCTGCTTGTAAAAAATCAGCAGGAGAAAGCCTGGAACCACCGCTCCTGGTATTTCGGGATTCACAGGACACCACAGCCCTGCACGTACAGTCACAATTAAAAAAAGAAATAAATACACTGGCCAACAGACACTGGGCACAAAGCAGAGTCCAAAGCCAAGTTTACTCAGCCAGACACATTTATACCATCCAGGAACGTGCAGCCCTGCCTTGGCGGCTCCAGAAAGACAGATGTATGAGGGGAAGGGAGAAGAAAAACAAACTTTGCCTTCCCACTCACAGGACTGAGCACAGATAGGGCTGGTCTGTCCTCAGGCTTTAACATGAAAAAAGACATTTTAAGGGACTGGAGGGGGGAGGGAACCCCACAGTTTAGAGGTTAAAGCAGATTCTAATGGTTTCTTTGTCCCCACCCACTTCCTTTTTATATCCACTGTCTATTTAAGGTCTTTTCATGCATCTTTGCTCTCAGATCTTGTCCTACAGCATTAACTTCTTCTTCAGCAGTGAGGGTTTTCATTTCTCTTCCTTTTTTCCTTTAAAATTGCATACTAAAGCATATTTCTGCAGTCCATACCCCTAAATTAGAGCTCCACATTGAGATATCTGGCTGTTTTCAACACTACCAATTTTCAAAAATCCTCAGGACACAGCGTATAAAAGCTGCAAATACCTGTTCTTGTTAGAAAGTTATAAATAACATGTTAAAGGAAAAAAAAAACAAACCCAAGAAGAATTTTGCCACCTACAAAGCCAGCTCACCCTCAGATGCCAAAATTGAAGAGTCCCCAGATGTTTAAGGGTGCACTAATAACATATTGGCTTCATTCTACTAAAAGAAAGCTCAGTTTGCAATGTGCTCTCTGGGACAGCATCATCACTTGGTTAAGTGCTGAAAGTATTTCCAGGGCCTTCACTGGACAGCCCCAGAAACTGCTAATCCAAGCCTGGATGGAAAACACAACAAGGACCCGGAAGGAATCACACACTGGAACCTTTTAATTTTATCACAACGTGAGTAAAAGCTCTGGACCTGCAATGGGATTCTCACAGACAAACCTTTACAGCCCAACAAAGGCCAATACAAGTGCGAGGGTCACACCACGACCATTCCAGGCCAGGTCAGGTTGTGAAGACACACATTTTATTGACTGTCCTCAATGCCCAAGCCCAGACTGTTTCAAACAGCACAAACAACAGTTTGAAACACAGTTCAAAACAATGTCAGAAAGACCAAACTTTTTTTCATCCCAAACAAATGCCTTGGAATCAGAATTCCATGTTTGCTGTCCATAGAAACTGCTGTGTACACACAGAGCAGCTCCAGCACACTCCTACTGGAGTTCCTGGAATTATCCACACTCCTGACTGAGCTTTGCACCTGTATTTGCACAAGAACCACAGCAAACATGTTTCCTTTGAACCAAACAAAAGCAAAAAGAAGAGCAGCAGCACATTTGCTCTCAAGTTTGGGCTCAGGAGCCTGTAAGTTCCTATTTTTAATCCTCGGCTTCCTGCGTGGTCCTGGGTAAATCACTTCAGCTGCCTCTCCACTCCCTCCCACTCCATCAACAAAACAGGGCACTGCCTCCACCTCTGGGATTTCACAACCTTTACATGTCCTGTGTTTACAGCCCCAGCAAGTGCCCAACACCAGCTGACACGCGGACAGGGCCGGTGTTTACTCCCTGCTGTGTGCTGTGGCTTTACCCTAAACACCGCCAAACCCTCCCCCCCAAGCAAAGGAACACAACTTAGGGGACATAGGAAAAGAGAAAGAAAAAAGAAAATAAAATAAATACGAGTGAGAAAAAAAAAAAAAAAGCAAACAGGTCAGGCCGGCCCTGTGTTTCCCCCGGGGTGACCAACCCCTTTGTCACCCAACATCAAGGGTTATGAACACCCTCACTAGGGTCACGCCAGACCTGCTGACCGGGAACAAACGAACCTCTTGGGCAGCACAGACAAGGCAGGGAAGGCCTGGAAGGGCCGAGACCCATCACAGAATCAGACAGAATATGCTGAGTTGGAAGGAACCCCCAAGAATCCTCGAGTCCAACCCTTAGCCCTGGACAGGACCATCCCCAAGAGTCACACCGTGTGCCTGAGAGCAGCATGCCAATCCTTCTTGAACTCTGGCTGACTTGGTGCTGTGACCACTTCCCTGGGGAGCCTGTTCCAGCACCCAACCACCCTCTGGGTGAAGAACCTTTTCCCAATACCCAACCCAAACCTCCCCCACTCCCACTTTTTAACTTTTCCATGTCAGAAAAGCCCCAAATCTCCGTGGGGTGGTCCTGGCTCAGCCCCCGCAGCACAGAACCCTCGGGGCAGGGGCTCTCCCTGGAAGGGTCCCCACCCCACAGAGCCCGAAGTTTTGGGGCCACAACACCCAAAATTTTGGGGGTTCCCCCCCGGGGGAGGCGCAGGGGAAGGAAGGAGGGATGCGGGGGAGGGGTCTCTCCACGTACTCTCTGTCTGCAGGATCTCCCTGCGCAGCCCTCCCGCGTACTGGATCAGCTCCTCCAGGCTGCGCTCGCAGAGCTGCCCGTATCCCGAGAACTTCTGTAGCACCTTCTCCAGCTCCCTCTCCACCGTCACGCACTGGTCCATCGCGTCCGGGCCGCGCTCCCGCTGCTGCTGCTCCTGCTGTTCCTCCTCCTCTTCCTCCTCCTGGTCGTGCTGCCCGTCCCGCCGCCCCCCGGCCGGGCCCCCCGGGCCCCCCGCCAGCGCCGGCCCCGGCCCTGGGCGGCCCCGGCCGCACTTCCACACAGGCACCACCGCGGGCACGCCGGGACCTCGCGCCGCTTCGCGCAGGCAGCGCCGCGGACACCCCGCCCCGGAACCTCCGCCGAACCTCCGGAGGGTTGTTGTTGTCTTTTTTTTTCAGTCAGGCGGCGCCGCGGACAGCCCCCGCTCTGTGCCCGCCGCTGCTCCCGGTGTTCCTAGTGGGATCAAGAAGCGCTTCCTCGTCGGCGGCGCGTGGGGAGTTAACCCGGGGAGCGGGGATGGCGGGGGTGCGGTGGGTCAGGCAGCGCGGCGGGCAGCCCGGCGCGGGGGCCTCAGGGGCGGCGTTGCCATGGCGACGGCAAGGCCTGAGGGGGCGCCGGGCCTGGGGAGGCCTCGGCGGCTCCTCCGGGTTCTGCGATCGGGCTGAGCCACCCCTGGGGCCTGGGAGCGGCCCCTCCGGGTCTGTCTCGCCCGGGGCCGGGGAGCGGCTCAGGGCCGTGCGGTGGTGCAGTGTCAGCGCTGAGGTGACCCCCCCCGGGGTAGAGAGGGTTCGCTCCCAGCCAGGCTGCGAGGAGCGCGTCTCGCCTCAGACATCGCACAAGTGACACCGAGCAGCGGCTCTAAACAACGCCAGGAAACGCGCCGTGCCGGAAGCGAAGCGTTTAGCCCGTCGTCGGCTTGTTAATTGGTCGGTAAACTTCCGGGCGGTAAAGTTTTTGTGTTGAGTTAAAGGCTGAAGTGGTGTATTGGACTGGCGGCGGCTTGTGAAAAAATGTGCTCAAGGAGATGTCTGAGCTTGGACTCCACCTGGTGAATGCCAGCTCCAGAGGATGCCACCAAGTTGATCGGAAGGATACAGCACCTCTCCTGTGGGGAAAGGCTGAGGGAACTGGGATTGTCCAGCCTGGAAACGAGAAGGCTCTGGGGAAAAATTTCACCCTTCCAGCACCTGAAGGGAACTTACAGCAAAGATGGGGAAAGACTATTTACAAGGGCATGTAATGACAGGACAGGGAGCAATGGCTTCAAACTGAAAGGAGATTTAGATTAGATATGAGGAAGAAATTCTTCCCTGTGAGGGTGGTGAGGCCCTGGCACAGGCTGCCCAGAGAAGCTGTAGCTGCCCCATCCCTGGAAGTGTTGGTTAGAAGGCCAGGTTGGATGGAGCTTTGAGCAACCTGGGATAGTGGAAGGTGTCCCTGCCCATGGCAGGGGGTTGGAACTGGATGGGTTTTAATCACAAATTATGTTTAAACACATCACACGTCTTCTGGTTTCATAGGTCAGCACAGTCGTTGAGTTTGTGAAGTTCTGTGGGCTCCTTGTTCATCTCAGCACACTCAAGCAAGGTCTCCTTGTTTATTTATTTGTTAACATTAAACAGAGCTCTATCTTCTCCAGGGGGCAACAAATCGTTTTTCCCTATTACAAAAACAGAAAATTTGAACTGCCTAGGGAAAAAAATTGTCTTTATTTGAAGCTTTAATTAATCTATTCTGCTCCTGAAAGTTGTTTTGTCCTTGAATGGTGTCTGTTTGTGTGCAGTTAATCACTCCGTGTTTATGGGCAAATCAAATTGCCACAAGGGGTGACCACGAGGTGCAGCTGCGACTGTAAAAAGCCCCTGAGCACCTGCTGGGGTGTCGCAGCTGACCCTGAGCGGGGGGGTTGGGCTTCAAAACCTCCCCGAATTCCTGCGTGAAGCACCGCCAGGTCACCGGGATCGCCTCACCCGAACGGCAGGGGGTGGGACTGGGTGAGTGGGCGTTAAGATCCCGCCCAACCCAAACCTCTCCATGATTGAACATCCAGCGCCTTGGCTGAGGTGTCGGTGCTGGTCACCGTGTCACAGAGTCACCCTGTGTTAAATCTTTGGCCACTTGTACCTAGTAGGAAACATCTTCTGATTTAAAATTCCTCTGCCTACAACACAGTAGTGTCTGGGCTGCTGCTGTCTTGCTTGGAGACTCACATAGGCTTGTTGGTTTATTTAATAGCAGGCAATGACAGGGAGTCACAGTTTCATATCACACATAAAAACGTGTTGGGATGCGCCCGTGTTGATCAAGAGGCACCTCAAGAGATTGTGTCAGTGAGCTCCTAAAAATTCATAGAATCAGGATATCCTGAGTTGGAAGGGACCCACCAGGATAATCGAGGTCCAAACCCTATCATTGAAGTAAATTGTATTTACAGAGTTGGCTCTTAGAAAAACTGGGTTTCAGGTCATTTAAATGTTAGTTTGCTGAACTACATCTTGATAAACTCAAAAAAATTAAGACAAAAAAGGTATAATATTTTAACGTGGTAAAGGATCAAATTAAGATTTTAAATCCTTGGTTTTACTGACTTCGAAATGTTCCCTGTGGAGTCTGGAAAGTAGATTATTGTCTGTATTCCCAGGCTGCACAGTCAGCAACTGCTCTTAGGAGAGGGTGGGGGAGGAGAGGGAATCCTTGCCATTTATCAAGGGGCAGCAGATAAAAAGACTACAGGTTTGGCTGTCTGACAAGGGAAAGTGGCTGTCCCAGTTCTCAGGATTTGGGCTTGTTTGCTTGTAATCATAGTAAAAATACTTTTGCTGCCAAAAATATTTAAAACCAGATCCCTGTTTTGGGTTTTTGTTTAAAGGTGGAATTTATGTTCTCCATTAGCTTCACATTTGTAACATTTGCTCTGTGATCATACAATTGACTGAGTGATGACTGTTTAATGCTGTTAATTAGTAGTGTTAACCCTGGGGTCTTTAAAAGTCACTGTGTGTCATCTTTGTGTTCAGCCCAAATGAATTTTAAGTCACTGTTAAAATATTTAGATTTTCCAGATAATTAAAACTCCCTGAAAGATTGTTTGCAGGTGACACGTGAAAGACATTCTGAGTTGTAACTGGAAACCAAATATCTAGAAAACAGCACATTTTCTGGTAGGGTCAGCTTAAAGCATCAGGGATGGAAAGGTGAGGAGGGAAAGGAGCACCAGAGAGCCTGGGAGAGGCACCGGATCCCTTTGGCTTTGCTCTGCCATGCCTTTGGTGAACTCATCACCTGCAATTCTTGCTCCTCCTTTGCAGCTCTGCCCTGGCCCATCCTGTCACCCAGGTGCTTCTCTGTTGGCAGCTGCTTTGTTTTGGGTGGTTCTGGGGGGTTTCGAGTAGAGGCCTGAAACATTATTTTTACTTTCCTGAAACGACTCCGAGGTTTTGAGTTCTGGCAGATGATTGGCTTGGTCTCTGCAGGGGCCTCGTCAGCAGTTACCACTGGGGAATGTTGCTGATGGATTTCGCTCAGCCCGTGAGCGCTGGGAAGTGACACACCGGTGACAGCCTCCCCAGCAGGCGGTGCTGCAAATAGTTCAGCTGTAATTGTTGTGAGGTACCTTCCTGGTGCCTTCCTGCCGGGGGAAGCAAGAGCATCCCCGAAGGAGTTACAGGGGAGAGAAACACAGGGATTGGGTATAGACCGGTCTGTGGGGCTCTTGAGAAACAAACCAACAAACAATGTTTTCTAACTAAAATATACAAAGTTCCTTTTCAAATATGCAACTCCCACCCATCATTCACACTGGTGGGAGCCACTTCGCTGCTCACTTGAAACAAAAGGTAGAGAAATCAGGCAACTTCTTGAAGGTGTGACCAAAGCAATGGGCCTTCACAAAGCTTTTGAAAAAGAACCGTGTTCCTGGAGCAGCTCAGGGCTCAGAGCCTGCCTGGGGCCCTCTAAGTGTGTGTTTTATTGACTGTGCCCCGGCTCCACCAGCTGCAGGGACAAAGTCACTCCCTTGTATTTTGCCTCTAGAGAAGGATTCATCTTATTGATGCTTTGCCACCTGCTCATCAGGGAATGGGCCCTGGCTTTTGCAGGGAGAGCTTCTCAAGCTGCAGTGGCTGTGGAGGAGAGAGCAGCACCTCACCTGGACTTGCCTCCAGTACCTTCCCTCCCAGCTGGACCTGCCACTTGAGGCTCGCTGCAACCCCAGCAGAGCTGCTGAAATCCCTTTGCATTTGCTTGAGCAGCGCCAGCAGGGACGGGGTTTGCAGCCCACTTTTATCTTTTCCACACAAAAAGGCTGAACAATAAAGTTGTATGTGACTCCCGGTGTGAGGCACACCATTTACCAGCCCATAAGGGCTGTTTGTGAGGAACTATGTCTGCAATCCTTCCACTCTTCCCCTTTCAGGAGCCAAAATGAGCCCATTCCTGAAGAACATACAGTCGTGATTTTTCTTCTTGAAGAGGCTGTGGTGGCTCCCTGACAAAACAGGCTAAACCTGGGTTGTTTTTTTTTCCTTTTTAAATCACATCAGCACACTGAGAACCCTGTAAATGTGTTTTAAAGGCTCTGAGGGGCACAGCGGTTTAAATGCTTTTTCCAGATCAATATTAGCATGCCTTTCTGAAAATTGATAGTACAGAATTACAGCGCGTACACTCTGGAGGGTTTGTCAGTATTTTTAAAATTAAGCTGTGCTATTTCTGTGCTCATCTCTATGAGCTGCCAATTTTCATGCAAATTATGGATTCTTAAAATAACTAAACATACAAAAGCAATGTTGAGTTTCCTTCAGAGGAGAGCCTTCATGTCAACGCAGCAGCTTGATTTTAGTATGTTTTTTGTAGCAGGCTAAATTGTATCTTTGCAGCCCAACGCTCCGTGTACAGCCTGGGATGGTTCTTTCTGGATCCACTTAAACGGGGATCCAGACTGTGCCCAAAACGCTTCCCATGTGAGCACAGACCCAACTTAGAGCCGTGTCAGAAGTCGCAGTGGTGCTCGCAGGTTGCATCTGGCTTTGGCACAAGTTCCCAGCGCCAATGCAAAGCTGCGGAGTCCGAGTTCCGACCCGTGCAGATGGAGCTCGCTGTGGAATTTGGTTTCGCGCCAGCCAAGGGCTGGGAGCAGGGTTGGGAGCAAGCCTAGCCTGCGGGAATGAGGAGTGGAGGGATCATCCCTACACCCAGCAGCCCGAATCCAAATAAACTGTGTCCACTAAGCTGTCCTAAAACTGCCCGAACAAATCGTCCCCGTTCTGGCTCCGTAAATATTTTTCTTCTCGTGAGCCGCGTGGGTCGGGGTGGGATCTTGCCCCCTCCCTCCCCGATATCCGAGGTATTTCTATATTATTTTCCTCGCAGGAGGCGCAGCCGCAGGGTCCAAAGTTGCCGCGGGGGGCAGGGACGCTGCCGCCCCCTGAGCGCGGCGATGCGGGGTCGGGCCGCGGTGCTGAATCACAGCAGGGGAGAGGAAGGGGAAGGGGAAAAGGGAAGAAGAGGAAGAAGGGGAAGGGGGAAAAAGGGGAAGGGGGCGGTGCTGGCCGCTCACGTCATTGTTATGTCTCCGCGGCTCCGCCGGGGCGGGGACAGCGACAGCGGCGGGCTGGAGGCGGGGGGGCCGCGGCCCCGCTCCCCTGACAGCCCCCGCTCCCCTCCCTCCCTCCCTGCCCGGCCCGGCCTCCGGCTCGGCGCTCCCGGGAAGATGTGGGTGAAGCTGTGCTGTTTGCTGCTCTACTTCCTGGCGCTCTTCGTGCTCGCCCGGGTGTTCGAGGCCGTGGCGTGGTACGAGAGCGGCTTCCTCGCCACGCAGCTGGTGGACCCGGTGGCGCTGAGCTTCAGGAAGCTGCGGACCATCCTGGAGTGCCGCGGGCTGGGGCACTCGGGGCTGCCCGAGAAGAAGGATGTGCGGGAGCTGGTGGAGAAGTCAGGTACGCGGGGCTCCCCCGTGGCCCGGAGGGACGGACGGAGGTCGGTCCCCGGCCACCCCCGCGGGGCTCGGGGCGCCCTTGGGATGGAGACCCGGGCGCTGCTTCCCTTCGCAGGGCGGGTGTGGGGAGCGGGCTGGACCCCCCAGCTCGGGGATTAGTGGAGCGAGGCCGGGGAGCTCGGGGGGGGACGGTCAGACCCCGGCGGCGTTGTGAGCCCGGGCGGGCTGAGCGGAGGGAAAGGCCTGCGCTGGACGGGGCACCAGCAGTGGCCCTTCCCTTCCCTTCTCTTCCCTTCCCTTCCCTTCGGGTTCCGCTGCGGGCGGTCGGGTCACCCAGGGTGGCACAGATGGGAGCGAATGTCGCCTGCCGTGACAAACAAGAGGAAAGAACCCAAATAGCTGCAGTGGATCACTGTTTACAGCTGGGGCCAGGTCCCTTCCCTGTATTCCTGCCCGCTTCCTGGGGTTATTGCAGGTACGGCTGTCAAGATGGGCCCCGAGGAAAGCGGTGGTTTCATAGATGAGGAGCAGAAGGGCTGGGTACCCAGGGATGAGGTGTTTTTATACAGGGGGAGCAGAACTAGATCTTGCATATAAAAAATAGCCTGGAAAAAAAAAGCAGGGAGGCGTTTCGGGAAGAAGGGAAAACCAGGTGAAGGAGGTGGACTTTCTGGGGGGAGTGATGAACAGCGGAGGGTGAAGAGCAGTGGAGATGCAAGGAATGGCAGAAGTGTCCTGAAAGTAAGGGTGCTGCCTGGAGCAGGGGGGAGCTGGCCCCGAGGACTGGGAGATGGGGCTGATGTAATAGCTGTAGTGCCAGCCAAGCAGGAAAATGTGAGTAGCTGCTTTTAAATCAATGATCGAAGGGCTTGCTGATCCAGAAGAGAGAGAAATCCCAGCAATCAGGATAGGCAGTGAGGGTCTCTTAATGTCTGGACAGAAAGGGAGAAGGATTTGGATGGATATAGTGAGTTCCATTTAACTTTAAAAATGCTAGTTTAAATAATTGATATTAATCCCGGGCATTTAAGTCCAATTTGCTGTTATTGTTCATTGTTTATTTATGGTTTTATGTTGTTTGCTAGCTTTGCTGCTACAACAGTAAAAAGCAAAAGTAAAAAAAAGCGGTAGGTGTTTCCAATCCCTTTCACTCCTTGGCTGTCAGGTACTTTCATGATGTCATGATGTTTGGGTTGCATATGCTGCAGAGAAGTGTTTAACTCCAAACAAATTGTATTAACCAACTTCTTCAAATGTCATGGAAACACTTCTCATACCAGCAGGCTTTGCAGCTTTTTTCCGTGTTTTTTTTTTTTTTTTTCCTTTCCTCTTTTGGAAGCCCCTCAAGGGTTTCAGCTGTTACACTTATTTTTATATTTTGAAAGAAACAGCATTTTTGGACAAGACTTCATTTCTTAAAGCTTAATAGATTAGTTACTAGAATGCTGGTTGTCATTAACAGCGTTTGTAATGATTGTGAAACGAGACATGAGAAGGAAATGAGATTATGAAGGAAACATTATCGGATAATTTTACTGTGAGCTCTTTAGGTCGCTGCAATTTGAGTTCATGGGAACTTTTCCCAACTGTGCAAACAGAAGCCAACAGCTAAATTATTCTGCCTGAGATTCTTAATTGCAATAGGATGAGCAACACTGAGTTTTGGTACAAAATTATTGATTAAAATTTTGGAAGTCTGAACTATCAGTGTAGCTTGCTGCAAAACTGCTGTCCAGTGAAACGAAAGCGAAGATGCATCAACCTGAATTGCTCTCAGCCACTGAACGTTGTTATGTGCAGAGAACGAGGCTTAGAAAATGTTCTTTTATTCCTTTGTGTGCTCAGTTGCACATGTGGTACCTCTGTGTAATCAGAAGCAGAGCATTCGTGTCTTCTGCGGTCTGACAGATGAAGTCAGATTGTTCATAGTCATATCACTAGAGATGGAATTATAATAACTTTAAAGTTTAGCTACCTTTGTACTGAAAAGGCTCTCTGAGCAACCCCGCAAATACAGTTAGTTAAACTGTTACTAGAATTTATAAAGTGATCTTTCTCAAGTGCCATTTTAACTGAATTTCTCCAATTGTCTCTTTTTCAGGAGACCTCATGGAAGGAGAGCTTTATTCAGCTCTCAAGGAGGAAGAGGCCTCTGAATCGGTTTCCAGTACAAACTTCAGTGGTGAAATGCACTTCTATGAGCTTGTAGAAGACACAAAAGATGGGATCTGGCTGGTACAGGTATAGAAATTCAATCGTTTCTTTTATATATTTATCACACCCCAAATGTATTTCAAAGGAGGAGTTTATGAGGATAGTTAACTAGCTGTAAAAATATATAACAGAGAGATCTGGTGACAAAGATAAATTATATCCGGGAGATAAGGAATAGAGGAATAAATCTGTTAAAAAAAAAACGCAGGAGAGGCTGGAAGCGCCAGAATTCCTATACAATCAGGAAGAAAAATAAAACCTGTTATTCTGTGGATTGCTTTTTGAAAAGCAGGCACTTTAGAACCAGAAAACAAGCAAAGCAGCACACACTTAAGTACACAGAGTATGCAAGTCCTTGGCCCTGGTATTCTGAGAGCCTGTGTGATGTGAAGTAGGTGCATTAGCACAGATGCTCCCAGCTGGCACAGGAGAGGTGCTTCTGGTGCTGCTTTTCCTTTTGGCTGCCTTACAGGCTCAGACCCAACCGATTTAAGTTTCTGTTTATCTAAGTGGTTTAGAGCACTTGTAAAATCTCTGTTGGCTTTTCACAAAGGCAAGAGCTCAGTGTGCTACTTCCCAGGTTTAGCAGGCTGCTTCTACAACACACTCTTGGGGCTTAAAGTTAACCTTCTCCCAAACCTGTTGGGCCCAGCAGTTATGGAGTGTGCTCCCCCAGTGCTGCATGAGAATAAGAGATCAATTAGTAAAAGAAAGAAAGACTTTTTCAGATTGGATTCTGAAACAATTCATCATCACTCCTGAGAACATAAGTAAACCAGACCAAAACGCAGAATTATTTTCTGTGTCAACTTTTTTGTTAGTAAGAGGTTGGTTTTTTTTTTAAGGCATAAGTTTCCTGCTAACAGTCACATCAGGCAATCAGAATTCCCCATCAGGCAATTAATTGTTCAGTTGATAGCTCCCACCTGGTTTTTCTGGTCTCGCTTCATGTTTTCTATGTAACAGGAAGTCATTAAATCTTGATAATCCATTTATTAGGCCTGCACTGTCACCACATCAGATCTCACCCCCAAATAGACAGTGAGAGAACAGATTACCTTCAGACTAGAAATGGCAGTTGTGTTTTGGAAAAGATGTATTTGCAGTTTATTGAATCCAAGCTTGAGGTTTAAATCATGCAGAAGGGTATTCTTGAAGCAGAGTGCTGAAAGGAAGTTTACATGTCTCCAAGCTAGTTGATAAGTACAAGCATGAATATGCTATGAAAAACCTTCCCTTCTCCCCATGCAGCTCAAAAGGGTAAAATATGGTAGTTCTCTGTTGTCTGTTGCTTGCAGAATTTTACTTGTAATATATTTTCCACTGGCTTCCTAATAGCAGATCAGATAGGCTGTGCTTTGATATCTCCAGTGTGATGAATGTTGTCATCATTCTGGGAATATTTGCACAGCTATTCAGTTGGTCACAATAGCTGTGGAAAAAAAAATTAGTGGAATTTACTGAATAATTTACTGAACGCTATTTGTCTGTTTCTCTACAATAAAAACCACAAGACATGTCAAATTCCTATTTTTCATTCTTGCTTCTCGAGTTTTCGTCACTTCTGAGTTTTCATTTGCTCCATTCCCCACTGTAACTCCTGTCTGGATAACTCCTGTGCTGGGTTTCTTCGTGTCCTTCCACAGGTTTTTCCTTGCTTTTTCTTAGGCCTTGTCCCTGCAGAGCCAGTTTTTACCATCTCTTCCCTGTTCTAACCCTTGCCCATCCTCCTTTACCGTTAGGCATCCCGTGGAAACTTCACAGCTAATTAACCAGCTCGATGATTTAGGCAGGGAACAGCGGAGAGTGAGGACTTCTCGTGGATGGGCTTGGCGAGCACAGGCAAGGTCGGAGATTCCCCTGCTTTGTTGCTACTGGTTGGGAAGCAGAAGGGATCTCCAGATCCTTTTCAGGAGCAGGAGGAGAGGAGCATTTCTGGCTCAGCTGGCGCAGTGGCTGTTGGTTGAGTTGGTTTTGAACACTTCATAACTCTGTATGGGAAGACTGGGACTCTGAAGATGATTTTTATTTTGTAAATGAAATGTCTGGTGTGGCACAGGCTGGCAGTGTGATAGCCGTCACTGTCTGCAGAGAATCAAAGGGAAAAGAGGAAACAATTTCTACTTCTTGATGTGTTTGACACACATTGAGATGTGAATTTGTCATCTAGAGTCAGCGAGATGAATTCCTTGAAGAAAGTCCAAGTCAGTACACAAGGATTCAGTGTTTGTGGGTTTGTTTCTTTATTTTCTGGAAATCCACATGCAAAGCATCCCTGTTCAGTGGTAATTTGTTTACCAGTGTAGCTGTTCACAGCTCCTGTGTGGCGCTTCCGTAGAGGCACAGACAGCAGCATGTTCTTTCTCCTATTAGCTCATGATCTCATCACCTTTCCCTTTATGCCGTTCTTCTTGCTTGCCAGCTGCTGCTGTGCACTGCTCTGGCTGGCAGGGAGGGTGAGTGGTAGTTTGTGGAGCTGCTTCTCTTGTTGGTAGAGGAGTAACACGGAGTGTTCTTACTTTTCCAGACTCTGGTATGGCTCGTGCTCTCTCGTTAGTCTCTAGAAACCTGTCACATCCAACAGTATCATAGCCATTGTGACTTTTTAAAAACCTACAATAAGTGAGCTGCAAATAAAAATCCTCTTTGAATGAAGTTAAAATCTAAGTTAATGTATATTTTTATTTTAAAAGTCCCTACTGTAACGTAGTGGTAGAGAGAAGTAAAGGGAACTTTCTTCTTGGCATTGAATTACGGGAACAAACATTTTGATCGTGTCTAGTAGAAGTGAAAAGACCATTATTATGGATGTAAAATGCTGCAGGCTATTCTGCATCTCAGCTCCTAGTTCAAGTGGTGTAGTCACAGTGCAAGGGATGTGCCTACAACACTTTGGTGGTGGTGGTCTGTTTGTTCTTTCTTTTGCTTGCAATTGTTATATTTGCCTTTTGGATTTTGCCAGGTGATCAGGTGTTCTTGCTAAAAGGAAATGAAGTAGAAACACTCTATTCATTTAAAAATACATCATTCAGTATTTCTGTCTTTTCCAATAGCCCTTCAGGATCATTTACCACAGGATACCTGATTTTTAGCTTTCAGTTTCCTTCTTGAGAGGCTTCACATCCAGCCATGGGTGCAGAATACCATCAGCTGGAATGTAATAGTTCTCATGCTGCCTGTGAATCGGTGTTAATTCATTACAGAAGCTCATTTACTCTCAACCTCTGACTTAACTGACAGCTTAACTGAGCTGTTCAGATCAGGTGCATAGATCACCCCACCTCCCTTGAGAAACTCCACGTAATTTTGAGGTGGTTAATTGTTGTGTGCTGTGATGGATGTCATCCTTTGTCTTTGCCTATTTTGATCTGATTTCTCAAAATCTCTTTTCTCAGAAAAGCAAGAGATCTCCAGATATCTCCAGTCCATATGGGTGGATTCTGAACCAGTTGTGAGTTCTTAGGAAAGAGCAACTATGCAGAAATTCAGTTCCATCAGCACAATGAAAGATAATAAACAAGAGAGTGAGATGTCTCAGAGTTAATAAAAGTGCAGACAGTCATGTAGAAACTCATTGACATTCTCTGGAATAAGTGAGCTTTTTTCCAAGCTTTTAATAAGTAACTCACCAGTCCATTTATAATTAATTGTATTCCGAATGAGAATTTTCCAAGAACTTCTACTTCTCTTTTATCTACGGGAGCGCAGTTGGCAACATAGCTGTTGATTAGAAAAGGCTCTATGAAAAGCACGAAAGAATTAATTAATTAATAGACTAGAGTTTTTGAATCTTTGTGGAGCCCTAAAAATCTTCCAGTGTGTGCATGGACTCTGTACAGTAATATTGGGCTTTCTCTGCTCGTTTACCCTCCGCAGGCACGAGGAGTTCGTGGGTGTCTCAAACTGGAAACTGCTGAGCCAGACTGACAGTTCTCACGTGCATACAACCTTACCTGTTCATTAAATCAGTTAGAAATCAGTTTTGACTTTGGCAAAGCCATAGGTTTTTTCCAATTCAAATGTCTGTATTGCTTCGTGCAGAGAGTGACTTGCTGAGGCTGGGTGAGGACTCACTGCGTCTGGGAGAACCCTCTGTATGTGTGTGTGTGTGTGTGTGTATGCAACAGGGAATAGTGTCTCTTACTTCATAGGTTTTGTTCTTCCTGAAAGTTTAAAGCCTGTCACAGTGCCCTAGTGCCCAGAGTTGAGGAGCACTTGGAGTCGTCGTCTTTGTGGCTAAGCTGTAAACCCACATTTTGGCTATTCATGTGTATTCAAAATTGTGTGCTCTTGGTATGAGCAGGTGCTCCTGACACCTGGTGTCTCAGCTAGAATTGGTTAAAATAATGAGAGCTGGAATACCATGAAGAGCCTGTTCTACGTTTGCCCATCTCTGACTCATTCTCATGCTTTGTGATATTTTAGCATTTTTAGTTGTGAGGGAGGTTCAAAACTTACTGAGACCAAATCTTGTTACTGTGACCTGTTTTGAGTTCTCTGCATACCTGCCTGAAAGAGATTGAGCAAGATCTGATTTAAATGCACAGAAAGCAGCAGAATGCTCAAGTGAGGTCACTATCATGCCATGCTGAAGTCCTTCAGGGGTACCTGAAGAGGAATCTGTCTTTGCATTTTGCATTGTTATAGCAAACTCTTATGTAAGCTCTGTTTCCTTGAGCCAATTTCAGTCATATTTTTACTTTTATTTTAATAATGTATGTTTTATAAAATAATCTTTAAAAATGCTTAATGATAACAGCAAATTAAGGAGCAGCTGGATTGATGATGGTTCTAAAGTAGCTGTTGCAATACCGACGCACCTACACAATACACTTTGGTGTATTGTGCCTTTAGATTAGGCAAGAGAGGCAGAGTGCCTTGCTGACTTTGTCCTATTTTTCCAAGTGTTTGTATTTTTCTGTGTCTGGGGTATTTGCTCTTCAAGTCTGTTTGCTTCTTTAAGGTCATAACTGTGACTGCTTTAACATATAGATCAAAACGATTCTATTCATTACTTAATTAATCTCTTTTGGGATAATTCTGTGTAATTGAATGTCAGGAGAACTCTTCCAGTGCAAAAGCTCCCTATTCAAATGTCGGTTGAAATCAGGATTTCAGCAATTGCAGTATTGTGTGTCCCTAGTCAAATTCTATTTGCATTTTGTTTTCTGTGGCACCTGGAAGCCACCTTCTTTGGGATTTGTGGAAGCTAAACAAGAAATCTCAATCAGAACATGTAGAAATAAAGGAGATTTCCAAACCCCCACCTTTCCATTTTTACTTTGCACATCTTAGTGGCATAACTTATCCTGCAGAATTTCATAGTCATTGGTTGAGAATCTCCCGAGCTCTTGGGATATGGTGTGGTCCTCCCAAAATCACAGATGGATTATGAAGAAACTCGTGTTTGAGACTTCAGAGGAAGTTTGTGGGTGGATGCTCAGTGAGAGCCTGTCCTTCTCTCCAGCATCTTCTCCTACTAAAGAAGTGAGTAATTCAAATACAGAGATGGGAGTTCAAACCCTGCAGTCAGAGCCAGTCCTCTGGCCTGTTTTAGGTGTAGTTTCGGGAGCAGATCTGTTCTGTGATGTCAAGTTGTTAAATGGCAGGGTTACTGTGATCTTGTTGGATTCTCTTAGCCCATTAAGATGATTAATGGATTAATTGAGTTACCCTCATTGTCTTACCTGTCACTCTGACATGTGATACGTTACAGATTGTGAACATAGCTAATAACAAGAAAAGCTGGAAGGGTTTGTGTTTGTGTTCCTCCAGAGGTGGTGTTTGTTTCTCAGCTGTGCTAGCCTGCTCTTGTGAGCTTGGGCTTTATTTCTATAACATTAAATAGTGTGTCTCTCTTACATTGTAAATTGTCCAAATACTCCTATCGACTGTTCTCTTCCTGGGAATGTGTGTCTGACTTCTGGCTTGGGTGTATTCATGGCTAATTTGTTCCTATCCGGCATAAATTGACATTGCCCTTTAGTTTCACTGACTCCTGATGTCAGCCCCACTCCTCCCAGTATGTGCAGTCAGTCAACCAGTGTGTTTTGTCGGGTATAATATATCCTGGGCTTTGCTTATTTTGCAGCCAGTTAATATTGATGGCTCATGTTTTCTTGTGGAGCAACTGATAGCCCCAGGCTTTTCCTCCCCTTGCTGTTCCTGAGTGATGAACTCCCCGAGTGTCCCGTTCATTACTGAACTCAATTTCATGTGTGACACTCTGCATTACAAGATTTGTGCAGCTCTTCCTGCATGGCATTATAATCCTCTTTCCTGCACAGATGTGCCTTCCCAGTTTTATGTCGTGTACAAATGGCTTTGGGAGACTTCAGGCTCCCGCAGGAAGGGCATTAGTAGGAATATCTGCTGAACTGAGCTCTAAGGTAAATCTGTTAAGAAGCCTGTTAGCACCTTGCTGGCATTTTGATGTCTCCTTGCCATAGCCAATTTCTTGCTCACTTTAAAGCTCTTTTTCTTTTTTTTACTCAATATCGAAGTTTATCTCTAAATTTTCCGTGTGGCATAATTCATGATACTCTACCAAACTACAAACAGGGTACTGCATTTTCTTACACTTGAAATGCGGTTCTTCTTCTCCAGGAAAAGAGGGATGTTTAGCTCTCAGTCAGAAATGATACATCTTCAGTAATTGCATGCTGGAATGGGGTGGAAAATGCAACCATCTCTGCAACTTTAAAATTTGTTCTGTAGTTTTGCATCCTACTGAGATCAAACTGGTGGGATTTTTTTTTTTTTCATTTGTTCTTAAATATAGCTACTAACTTGTTCTGCTGTCAAAATGTGAATTAGCCTGACAGGGGGTTATAAGAAATCTTCACAGGTTCTCCTGTGATTTCATGTGCTTGTGTTACAGTTCTGGGATGGAGGTTTCCTGCTTACTCTGGTGTAAGTGTATTATTTGAGTTTTGTTTCCATCTTCGGGTGATAGTCTCTTCCCATGAAGTTGCTAACTGGTCCATGGCCAGCCATGTCCTCTTCATTGAAATCTGAGTCATAGCAATAATTTAACTTTAAAAAGAAAATTATCTTACATTTCTCTCCTGTCTTCATTGTATGGTGATCCTGCTGCTTTTCCCCCAGTTCTGTTCCTATTCATATGACTGAAGAACCTTTTGGTACAGCTTGTAATAGTCTTTGTACAGTCTAACTTGAATTGCTCATTTCTCCTTACTCTTTTTTTCTTGCATATCTTGCTTTGATAGCTCTTCCTTTTGACCTTTTCTTTAAATCCTTGTAGATTGTCAAACTGCTTCTAACATCTCTTTGGAAGTGATTGCTAGGAAGAGGTACAGGACTTGACAACCCTTCTTTTTTTCCCCTTATTTGAAACATAAAATCCTCATAGCTTTAACACCATGGACTTGAAGAATTTTCCAGGCCTCTTCCACATTCAAATTCCCGGACTCCTCAGTCACAGGTTTTTAAGCTACATTTCTTTCTTATCAAAATTCACACTTCTTAAATAAAATCTGTTACAAGTGTTTGCAGGTTATTTTTAATTTAAACTGAATTGCATTGTGATTGCTTAACCTGCAGTATTTTCTTGGACTCCCTCATCCACAGAGGTGATGACTGCTTTCCAAAATTCCAAACCCTTGCCTCCATGTGGTGAACTCCCAGTGCTGTAAGTGGGTGTTGCCTGCGAGGAGCAGCTGCAGTGGATATGTTTATTTGGATTTTTTTTCCATAATGATATAAAAAAGCATGAGCCCAAGGAATTTTACAGAGCTTCAGTGTGCAAAACCACAGTAGGGTTCCTCTGTGTAGTTACAAAATACAGACTGCTGGTTCTGTCATTGTCCTTCAGCATAAATAACTTTCTCCAGAAGGAAAGACTTTTTCTTAGGAAAGGAATTAAACTGGTGCCAAAAAATTCACCAGTACAAACAGCCAGATGACAGTAAAACATAGTGATGACTCTTATTTGGAATAAATCTCCTTCTCTTGACACTTTAAGTGAATATTTTAGTGTCAGACAGAAGAAACAGTGAGCAGGATCTCTCTTCCTGTACATCACATTAAAATGCTCTCAGTAGTAGCTCTGAGGATATTCTGGCTTTAAGGTGTCTGTGAATTTGTTCTCTTTTAATTGAAGTGTATGAAAGGAAGAAGTTTAAAATATACGAAGTAATTGCTTCAGTTACATTGGGTGATGTAAAGAAGCCTCAGTAATACAACAGATTTCCCAGTTGGTTGTCTTGGTGCTTGAAGGTTACATTTAGCTAATCAAAAAGGCTCTTCTATGTGATATGTGTGTTTTGAGAATAACTTGAAGGATTCTTACCTAGATGTTCACCTCTGGTTTTATTTAAACATTCTAGGCTCAGTGGAATGGGAGTGTAATCTGTGACTTCAGTTTGTTTCCCTTTGTAGAGCGTTCTGCTTGGTGAATTATTTTAAGTTTCTGAGAGGATGTTACTTACCACAAAGCAGATAATATTTCTGAGTCTCAAAGGCCAGGCACACTTTTCAGGTCTGTACGTAGAGAACTGTTAATCATGGTGACAGACGAACTTCCTGGGGCAAGCTGACATTTGAGGTTATTAAGTCAGAAGATGACTGGGATAAGTTTAATGGCGGGTAAACAAATATCTAACAAATGGAACTTTCAAAATTTAATTTAAAAATATATTTTAAGTGGTTGCCATTAAGCCTGCAGAGGCATGTGAGGCGCTTCTAAAACAGATAACTCGACGGCTGATGGAATAGTGCGTGATCAGTCATGTCATTCAAAATTACCTGCCAGCTGCAGGCACAGGCAGGGTTTTCTTTTTCTTGTGGGATTTTTTTTTTCCCTTCCCTGTACAGTTATAGGTCGGAGGATGAGTGCTGCTTCTTTATCATCTGTGTCAGCAGAAGCTCACGGCGAGGTAACCTGAAGTACGACTTTAATATACTGGGTTAGAACAAATTAAACCTTGGGATATATCACAGCAAATTATCATCATGAAATGGCCAGATGGGGCACTGGAGTTGGTGGAACAGTCATATAAAGTTACAGAGTGAGTCACTGGCAAAGCTTGAAGGAGTCAAGATTTTTAGGCGTTATCTGGGAGTTTAATCACTGTTTTCCACCACTCAGGAATGGCTGTTGGCAGTTTAATCTGGTACCAGGTACATGCATTATCCAACTCATTTAGTTGGTCTGAGACAACATTTCTTTGGTATGTTGTAACTTTTGATGGAGAATTATAATAAAATTATGGTCTTTTTATTGCACAGAAGAGGAACCTGCTGCACCCTCTTCCTTTCTCCCCTACTATGAACTGGTTAATTATAGCTTTGTTATTTTCACAAGGTTTTTAGTAACTACTGCTCCTTTTAGGTACTTAATATTTTGATGGACTTCTGTCTTTCTGCAGAAACTGCATTTCTGTCTTAGAGCTTCACTCTCCTAAGACATTTAGGGTGATTCCCAGTTGTGCACATCTATTCTATGTCCTGAGAGAAGGGGAAAGCAGTATCAAGTGTGACTAGCTCTCTGTTTTCATTGAATTTGCTTTTTATTTCAGGAAGCAAACTGACTGTGATACTAAACTAATATTTCCTTTTGGCAACAGGTCATAGCAAATGACAGAAGCCCACTGGTGGGTAAAGTCCACTGGGAGAAAATGGTGAAGAAAGTGTCAAGATTCGGAATACGTACCGGCACTTTTAACTGTTCCAGTGACCCCAGGTATATCCTTAAAGGATTATCTGAATCCCAAGAATATCTTAAGGCTCAGTTTTGTTCCCTTGTTGTTACAGCAAGGGCTCGCTGTGTTATAAAAGTACCTGTGACAGAAGGTGACTTTATTCATGTTTTTATCTCTACTAAAGTCTGCTCAGAATTCTCCATCACATTATTTATCAGCCTCATAAACACAGTTCTGCAACTTCTTAAAGCATCGTGTGGGAAATGCATGATTAGACCATGGAGAGCATGACACAGCAATGGAAAAGAATGAACAGGAGAGTTTGGCCTTACAGTCCAGGCATTCAGGGACTGGAACTATGCTTGCTCAGGACAAAGGCGAATATATCAGTTGTAGAGTTGTTGTATCACCATCTGGAAAGGGGAGGCCAGGTTAGCATGAACCTTGGAAACAGTGCCTGCTTCCTAGAGTTACTGACAAATCCTGTTCCCTGACAAATGTATGTTTATATGTAAACTGGCACACACCCTTGGACAACATACAGTGTGCTGTGCAGGAGTCACTGTGTTTGCATATGATTTTGAACAAGGAAGAAGAGCAAAGCCAGAGAAGCTATTAATAAATCTCTGCTGCTGTAAAAATAGGCTTTTTTGAACATTTTGCTGGAGGCATTTGCTTTACATGACAGGAGACTTTGTCTAGAATTCCAGTGGCATGTATGGATACGCACATCTTACACAGCTTAAGTCCTAAATGTTTACAGAAATCTCAAAGTTAATCATAAGAGGAAATTCTTAGGCTTTGTAGTGCTTATGCAAAATAATCTTGTCTAATCAAAACGCTGGTATTTGAACATCTTAAAAATTTGGCAGTGTTTCTCTTTGCACAGCTTGTAAGTAGTCTTAATGTTCTGATCAAATACTATGTTTTAAATGAATTAGATTTTTTTTTAATACAAGAAATGTTTTGCTAAGTAAACCCTCGTGAATAGTTTTAATCAGATTGGAGCTGAAATTCAGCAGAACACTGCACCCTGCAGTAGTCAGGATACCTTCATTAGCAGGGTAATATCTTACAGCTCTTTCTAAAAATGTTACATTCAGATTCCTGAGGTGAGGAGTTGTCATTGTCTAAACATATGTTGACAGATCAAAACCAGAGAGAGTGTAGGTAAGATGGATGGTGAATGAGGCTGGTGGTTCCTATTTTCATATGCAGGGTTCTCAGAACAGTCTGGGTGCCTGTTGACTCTGTCATGCTTTGATTGTTGAAACTTGCCAGGCATTTCCTAAAAGGAGGACTACATAAATTGGGTGTAGTGATCCTGGTAGGAGAGAAGGGATCTTCTGAGTCATCAGGTTCATCTCATAGTTAGGGAGGTCTGGACAATGACTTGGGGTTCAGCTGTGAAGATCCTCTTCTTTTAGGTGTGGATTTGGGGTTCATCCATCTGCCTTCCAGACAGTGTGGATATTCTTTTAGGCCAAGTAATCCAGCAGAATGTGTCTGCTTCCTGCTGTGCTGGTTTTGTGGTGAGCTCCCTCACCTCACCCTTTAGCCTGTCTGCATCCTGCCAAAATGCCCCAGTAGGAAGTGGACACGTGTCAGCTTCATTAAAGCAACTGCAAACAGACCAGGTGCTCAGCATGTCTCATTTTTGGGCTCAGAACACAGATTCAAGGACTCAGCTCCAGGCCTGTGAGACTCTGTGGTCTAACCTGCCATTTTCTTTGTAGATACTGCAAGAGGAGGGGTTGGCTGAAATCCACCCTCATCATGTCGGTTCCACAAACCAGTACCTCCAAGGGAAAAGTCATGATTAAGGAGTACAGCGGGCGCAGGATCGAAGTGGAGCACATTTTCAAGTGGATCACAGCCCACGCCGCTTCTCGGATCAAAACCATCTACAACTCCGAGCACTTGAAAGAAGAATGGAACAAAAGTGACCAGTACCGGGTGAAAATATACCTGTTTGCCAACCTGGACCAGCCCCCGGCGTTCTTCTCTGCACTAAGTGTAAAGTTTACTGGGAGAGTAGAGTTTATTTTTGTGAACGTGGAAAACTGGGACAACAAAAGCTACATGGCAGAAATTGGTGTCTACAAGACGCCATCGTACATACTTAGGACTCCTGAGGGGATTTACAGGTATGGAAATAACACTGGTGAATTTATATCACTACGTGCCATGGATTCCTTTTTGCGCTCGCTACAACCAGAAGTTAACGATTTATTTGTTTTAAGCTTAGTTTTGGTTAATCTGATGGCTTGGATGGACCTGTTTATTACCCAAGGAGCCACTATAAAGCGTTTTGTGGTTCTCATAAGCACTTTAGGGACGTATAATTCACTGTTAATTATTTCCTGGCTACCAGTGTTAGGTTTTTTGCAACTACCCTACCTAGACAGCTTTTATGAGTACAGCTTAAAACTCTTCAGGTACTCTAACACAACTACTTTGGCTTCTTGGGTAAGAGCTGATTGGATGTTCTACTCCTCACATCCAGCCCTCTTCCTCAGCACATACCTTGGTCATGGTTTACTAATCGATTACTTTGAGAAGAAGAGAAGACGCAATAACAACACCGATGAAGTAAACGCTAATAATTTGGAGTGGCTGTCGAGCCTGTGGGACTGGTACACCAGCTACTTGTTTCATCCTATTGCTTCTTTTCAACACTTCCCTTTCGACTCGGATTGGGATGAAGACCCGGATTTGTTCTTGGAGCGGTTGGCTTTCCCCGATCTCTGGCTTCACCCTCTGATACCAACCGATTACATAAAAAACTTACCCATGTGGAGGTTTAAATGCCTCGGCACCCATTCCGATGAGGAGATGCTGGAAACCTTTCCGGACAGCGAGAGTGACTCTGACAGTGAGAACAAAGAGGTCTTCAGCAGCGACAGGGAGGCCTCGGAGGACGATGAGCTGAGCACGTTTCACAGGTGCAGCGAAGCAGAGCATCGGTGCGGCGCTGGGCCCTGCCCGTGCGCCAGCAAATATTGTCATCCCGAGCCATGCGCACGGAAAGCGAGGTCCTACGGCTCGTGCAGCTCCGCAGGCGACATGGAGCCAGACTGGTCGGCCTGGCCCCCCGAGATGTTGCACTGTACAGAGTGTGTGGTGTGTCTAGAGAATTTCGCGAGCGGCTGCCTGCTCATGGGCCTGCCGTGCGGCCACGTGTTCCACCAGAATTGCATCGTGATGTGGCTGGCGGGGGGGCGGCACTGCTGCCCCGTCTGCAGGTGGGCTTCCTACAAGAAAAAGCAGCCATACACACACCCTCAGCCTTTGTCGAGCGACCCCCCATCTTAGCTGTGTGTCCTGCGTAAGCTTTCGGGGTATTACTGCTTGCCTTTTAAATGTTAGTCACTTAAGAGATTATGTGGTTTGAAGTTTTTAGTTTAAATGTTAGTGCAGTGAACTAAAATATACATGATGCTAACGTTAACGACAGAATCATTTGGTTGCCTTGTATGTTGAACTGAATGCAAACTTGCCGTACAATAACTTGTTCTTTTCAACATCTGGAAACTTGATGCTGTTTTTTTGTAAGCACAAAAAAAATCAAGCCTACAACAGAAGTGTATTCCAGCAAACGTTTACAAGTTAGGATGTAGGTGAAATCTAAATTCTAATCGGAGACAATTGCTTAATTTAAGTGTTTCTTATTTTAGAGTCTGTTCAGCACATCTTTGTTGAATAATGTATGTTGTAAGACAGTACCATTTAAAAAAGAAATCAGTGAAATAAATTATTTTAAAAGGAGATTTGTAATGTTAATTGTTTTGATAAATATTTTGTGTGTATGGTTACGGATGTCTTGCTGGCCTGATTTATCTGTGAAGATAATAAAAATATAACACAACTTTTGTGACTAATAAATCATCTCCTAGTGATACAGGAATTCATTGCTCCAGGGTTATCCACTGGCCAAGCAGAAGGCAATGGTGTTTCACTGGGAACTACTTCCTTCATAAGTCTGCTGCATTGAGGTGCTTCTCTACTTGACCAGTGGTTTTCCAGTTGATTACAAACTGCTTTTCCACATGGAAACCTCTTCTACCAGCTGTCTCTGCAGCAGCCTCATTTGCAGATATGTAGGAAGCCTTTAGGGCAGCTCCTCTACAGCCTCAAAGTAGACTGTCGTGGGGGAGCAGAATATTGGCATACAGTGAGAAAAGTGGCTTGTAAAGGTAAAAATTTCCAGGTTCCTACTGTGCTGGTATTTTGAAGTGATTTATGATTTCTTTGATAGTTCTTCGATGCCATAAAAAATTGACTCTGTTATTTTCTTTATACTTCAGCATGAAACTGTGGGTTTGATTGTACCTTTCAGAAATCATCTGGCTGAAAATAACAGAGGAAATGTTGGTTGGAAAGAAAAAGTTGTGGAGGGAAAGAGCAGATGATGATGTAAGCAGAGGAAAAGACCAAACTAGAAAGGTGTTTTCAGTTGTTTCACTGCTTATTTCTTTCCTAGATCTTGCCCATGTGGTATGAAAGGAGGATAATGAAATAAAGATGATAATAGGAAATACAAGCACAGGTTCCTCTTGCAGTTACAACGCATCTCTCTGTGCCTTTATAGAGTTGGGAGGCTGTTCACAGAGCTCTGGCACTGTTTTATCTGTCCAGGGTACCTGGGCATTCTTGTTTTTATTAACAAATGTTTCATGGCTCCTGTCACCGGGTGTATTCCCAAGAGGATATCCATGTAATGATCAGAAGGGCTGGTTTTAATTGTGAGTCCTTTTTCCTCTTCTTGTTTCCTTTTTCCCCGTGGCAGCACTGAAGGAGGGAGGTGGAAGGGGCATAATATCAGCAACTCTCCTGTGGTCCAGAAAGTCATTTTTATTCCGCTTGAGGGCTGCCAGTACATGCCCTGTCTCTGTCATTACAGCCTCGGCAGAGCAGCAGAGAGGCATAATGAGGGCAAAGATCATTTCTGCTTCCAGTCTGTGCAGCAGTTTGGCGTATGTTCCTGTCATGAGTAGCTGAAATCCAGCTCGTTTCAGGACTGCTCTGAAACCTGCACTGAAATGAGGCCTTGCCAGAGGAAAGGGGGAGAAGTTCTGTGAGTATAAATAAGGCTGTAGCCGAGGTTCTGGGTATCTCGGCAATTTGCCAAAAGCTGTGAGTGCAAGGCTGTGTCCTCGGGGCACTGGGTGCTTGTGGAGCGCAGCTCTGCTGCTGAAGGCTCACCTTCTCACCCTCACACGCAGCCCCAGCAGCTCTGCTCCTCTGCACAGGCTCAGCCTTGTTCGCAAACCTTCGTGCACACCTGCTTTTAGCTGAAGGCTTGTTTTAATGACCTCTGTTGCTTTACTCGCGAATTCTTTTGATGGATGACCCAACCTGCTGTTTAATTAGCAGGAGAGCCACTGAGGGCACATCCGTACGAGTAGGTAATTATGACCATAGGTAGCTTTCGGTCCCCTCGTGTCTGGGTTATATAAATTGTTGTGATCCAGTTCCTGGCGATGCATCTGTTTCAGAATCTACAGCAGCTGGTGTAGTGTATTGGGAGTCCCAGCAGGAAAGAAAAAGCAGTTGGATGTGTTTATTTTACGAAATGCTCATGTCAGTAGCAGCAGAAGCATCCAAGAAAGATTGTTTTCTACCGAGTTCAGGATCTCAGACGCCCTTCCCCAACACATTGACAGTTTCACATAAGGAGAAGGAAGCAAAGACTGTGCCTGTAACAAGGTCAGCACTTTCCCTGTTCGCCTGTTTTGCCTCGCAGGGCTGGGTTGTGCTGGTACTTGTGAAGAATCTTAGAACTGAGATGCTAAACATTCCTGAAGTAGTGTTTTGTTCCCTGATGTCTCGTGCCTGGAAGCTGGAGACCAATTATAAACAGAAAATTTCAGATGACTGAGGTGAGGTTACCTATTTCAGAAGGTTTAATGAGGCTGATGGATGCTTTTGTACTGCTGTTACAGAGGGTGGATTTAAATCATCTCTGAAGGTCTTTGCCAGTCTCAATTTCAGCAATTCCCATTTTGTTAACACTGGCTTTCCCACTGATGGTGCCCAGCCCAAAACGAGAGCTCCCCTTTACAAAGCTTATTTAGATCTTTGTTCTGCGTTAGACTTTTGGAAGGAAAAAAGACAAAGGTGAGCTGTGGATTTTTGTAACTGTCATTAAAATATCTTTCTCTGGTAATTAAATGATGAGGGTAAGTATAATTGTGAGGTATTGAGAGTTATATTTAAGCTAATAGCACCTTTTTCTTCCTCAGCTTTTCCACTCAGTCTGTGTGCATCAGTGATTTATTTCTAGTCCTCTCTGCCTCAGCTTGTGCACCGGGGCGTGATTAGATGGAATGACTCGCTGGAGCTCCAGCGGGGCAGCTCCAAGCTGTCCCTTCATTTCGGCCAGGTGACCCTGCGGAGTGGAGGGTGGAGATGAGCCAGACCTGGCCGGTGGGATATCTCGGAAAGAGCAGCTGGGGGCGAGGTGGGCACGGGCTTCTGTGAGCTTTCCCATCTGATCTCCCGTGGGACTGGAGCGTGGTGTGAGTGGCCCTTGGACGAACAGGAGGTCACTGAGGTGCTGGAGCGAGTCCAGAGAGGGGCCACGGAGCTGGGGAGGGGTCTGGAGCCCATGTGCTATCGTGAGTGGCTGAGGGAGCTGGGGGTGTTTAGTCTGGAGAAAAGGAGGTTCAGGGGAGACCTTCTCGCTCTCTGCAACTCCCTGACAGGAGGTTGTGGCCAGGTGGGGGTCGGGCTCTGATCTCAGACAACCAGCGACAGGACGAGAGGACACAGCCTCAAAGCTGTGCCAAGGGAGGTTTAGATTAGTCTTAAGCTGCGCCAGGGGAGGTTCAGGTTGGACATTAAGGAGGCATTTCTTCACAGAAAGGGTGATTAGACATTGGAATGGGCTGCCCGGGGAGGTGGTGGAGTCACCGTCCCCGGAGGTGTTTAAGGAAAGACTGGACGTGGTGGTGTTGGGTCATAGGTTGGACTCGGTGATTTCAGAGGTCTTTTCCAACCGCACTGATTCTGTGAATACGTTACAAATACCCTCAGTGTGCGAGCGACCCTCGCCCCGCCCCCTCCCTCAGCCCGTTCCCGCCCCTCACGCGCGGGGCGGGGCCGCGGGCACCGCCCCGTGATTGGACCGAGGGCACGCGGCAGTGGGCGGGGCGGTGGTCTCCGGGCCCTGCCCCGCGCGCGGTGAAGGGGCGGGGCCCGCTGTGGCATCGGCGCAGGCGCAGTGTGGGGCCCCGCCCGTCAGGGGAACCCGGAAGCGCCGGGCGGGGCGGCCGCCATGGGGCTGTTCGGGAAGACCCCCGAGAAGCCGCCCAAGGAGCTGGTGAGGGACCGCACCCGCCCCAGGGGGATCGGAGGGGGATGGGAGGTTGCCGAGAGGTGAGGCTTCGTGCGGAAGCCTGGGTGTGTGGCGTTGCCATGGCGGCGAGCGGGGGTGAAGAGGGCCCGGCCTAGGCCCGGGTCCGCCCGGTGAGGCGGCGGGGGGAGACCGCACAGCACCGTCCAGTGTGTGAGGGGGCTCCAGGGGAACCGGAGAGGGACTGTTCGTCGGGAACTGTAGTGACAGGACAAGGGGGAATGGGTGCAAATTGAAATAGGGGAAATTTACGTTCGATATTAGGAAGAAATTCTTCCCTGTGAGGGCGGTGAGGCCCTGGAACGGGTTATGCAGGGAAGCTGTGGCTGCCCCATCCCTGGAAGTGTTCGAAGCCAAGTTGGACAAGGCCTTGAGCAGCCTGGTCTGGTGGAAGGTGTCCCTGCCCATGGCAGGGGGTTGGAACTGGATGGCCTTTCAGGTCCCTTCCAACCTCTTAACATCCCATGATTCTATAATTCTAGCTCCCCTTGCAGACACAATTAGGAACAACTGCAATATTGGGTCTTGGAGGGGGAAGGTGAGTCTGCAGACAAACTGAGTGAGCCTTGTTTCTGCCAACAGCTTTCTGATGTCACGGTGAGATGAAATAGTCAAGCCACAGATGGGTTTCATTGTTGCCTTTCATAAATCACTACTAATATGTTAATTTTAAAAAAAATAGTGTGTTAATAAAAAAATGGTGTTAATAAAAAATGTCTGCCATATGGTGAAGGGAAGATCAAATACATTAGAGGTGCTGGAAAAGCAGCAGGATGGCAGGCACACGAGTTGAGGGCTCAGAAAAGCTGCAGTGTCACAGATCTTCCCTCATCTCATTTCCCAGATCTCCCTGCTTTGCAGCAGCCAAGTCCCAGGAGAGCAGGTTGTGGTTGGTTGTTGCTTGTTGGGTGACAGAACTGGATGAGGAATGTTCCTTTGGGAATGTCTTTTCCCTTCCTCCTCTGCCTGTGTTGGAGCACCACATGGGCTGGGTCATAGTCTCCTCTGTTCCCAAGTGGTGGTACAAGATCCCACAGAGGGAGCTGGGATTGGAGACTGATGTAACACATCACACAACCGAGCAGCCCACCCCACGTGGTGGTGCTGCACTGATGAGTTCTTGGCTCACCTCTGATGGCCACTCTTTTGCCTTTCCTGACTGATGAGCTTCTCGTGTTTCCCAGCAGCACAGCATGTCTGTGGGTCACCTTGGAGCTCTTGGAGGATGGTGCCAAACTCTTCTCAGTGGTGCCCAGTGACAGGATGAGGATTAGTGGCCATAAACTAAAGCACGAGAAGTTCCACCTCAACATAAGGAAGAACTTCTTTACACTGAGAGTGGGAGAGCACTGGAACAGCTGCCCAGGGAGGTCTTGGAGTTTCTCTCTATGGAGACATTCCAAACCCACCTAGATGTGTTCCTGTGTCACCTGCTCTGGGTGACCCTGCCTTGGCAGAGGGCTTGGACTGGGTAATCTCCAGAGGTCCCTTCCAACCCTGACAATTCTGGGATTCTTTGCAGAAAACCCTGCAAAGGCACTGTGGGACAGGTGTAGGGAGAGGTGACATGGGTCCTCTTGCTGTCCTGAGCACTCTCTTGGGTTGCAGGCTGTGAGCACTTCACAGGCCCTAAGAGTGAGAGACCCATTAATAATAAGAAATGCCTTTCTTCCTGTGTGTAACAGCAGCTTTAGAAGGAAGCAGAAGTAGTTGTTTCTGCTCCCTAGCTGGTGGGGGAACAGCACCACTTACCTTGTGTCTGACTGCACAAGATGCAGTCCCAGGGTAGGGCTGGAGAGGGTGATCTGAGCACTGCAGGAGCTGGATGATGATGGGGAGGGGCTGAGATTTTTGGAGTGGCAGTGATTTGCCCTGGGTTCATTTGTGTGCCCACTCTGTTGATGGGAGATAATTCGTTTATGAACTATACAAGGCAAATGTCTTCATTCCTTGTGAGGGGCTGGTGCATTCTGGCCTGCCTAAAGCTGGGGATCTGCTATACATTTAATGCCATGTTGGGATTGTTCGAGTTTAAAAAATGGTTTTCCCTCCACTGTAGTCCAAGTTGGCTCTTTCCAGCTGAGTGTTCTGTTGGCTGACTCTGGTGTGGTGCAGTGCTGTGAGAATGATGGTTTTGTTTAGATCAGTGGAAGCAGAACAGTGTCATCAGTGTGGAGTTGTGCTCTGGGCCCCTGTGTCCTGGGTGAGATGGGCAGTAATGGCTTTTTTACAGCTCAGCAAATTGCTGTGTCTGATGTAACTGGAAGCATGGAGTAGCCTGGGTGAGAGACAATGGGATTTCCTCCTCCTCTTGCACACAAAACAGGAAATGAGTGTTGGGAGCACCAGGGAAGGCAGAAGCACCCAGCTCTGCTTTTAGGACAGTCCTGCCAAGCAGGATTGCTGGGCAGGGCTAGGGATGAGCTGTCCAAGAGGTTTCTGCTGTCAGAGTCAGCAGGGATTGGTGACAGCACAGAGCCAGTTGTGGTTTAATGGTGTCTTTGTGCATCCCAGAGACAGAGGCTGCGAGTCCTGCTGTGGTTCATGTGACACTTGCTGATTGTGCTCCTGCAGGAAGGCCTAATATGTGTTGGTTTGTTCTGGAATAAAAGTTGTAGAGCAAATCTCTGTTTTACCTCAGTCTCTTCCCCTTGCTTTTTTCCTCCCTCACATAGCTCATACTCAAAAGAAGGACCTTCTTAGCTTCCTGTCAGGGTGAGGAATGACTCAACAGGACATTTTCTCCTCTGTTCTGAAGAACAGGAGGGGAGGCTGCAGTTGGTCCTGCAAGGGTTGGGTTTTTTGCCCCTATAAAACCACAATTTAACTAAAGACACAGGAGCTTTCTGAAACTGTTGGAAACTTCTGCACTTCTGTATATGCACAGATCTCTGCAGGGCTTTGGGTTTGTTGAGTTTTTTTCAGAAGATTTGGTGCTTGGGCACCTCAGATGGTGGTGGTTGTTCTGCAGTCAAAACATGGTCTTGTTCATTGTGACCAAGAGCATTTCTGAGACAGGTAGAAGTCTAAATCTGTTGCCCTGCTGGGCTCATGCACTGAAGAGAACTTGTTTTACAGTTCTTTTGTACAGCTTATTCAGTTAGACAAAGCTTTTCATTTGAATTGAAAAAAAATAATCACATAAACATGGAGGTGGTTTTCGTAGGAAACTACTTATGCAGCCAACTAGACTCGTTGAGTGGCCTGGGCACGGGCAGGAACAGTGTGCCAGTGGGTCCATCAACTAGAAATCATTTAATACTTAGGGGTTTAGATAATGGGCAAAATCTGTGCTGCAAAGAATAAAAGTAGCACCAAAGCTTCTACTCTAAAGGTCTAAAGCCTCTCAGTGCCTCCAGTGGGGTTGTAGTCAAGACAGAGAAGGTACTTCTGAGATGTGCCCAGTGACAGGAGAGGGGCTACAGCCACAGGGGGCCAGAGGAGAATTTTGAATCAGACGTGAGGGAAGGTCTTCACTACAGGTGAGATTCAGTGCTGGAACAGGTACCCAGAGTGGCTGTGAAGTCTCTGCTCTCAAACAGTATCAAAACTCAGTGGAGGAGGCCCCAGACAACCTTTCTGAACTCTGAACTTGATTGTGCTTTGAGGAGAGGGCTGGCTTGGAGACCTCCTGTGGATCTTCCTGACTGAAATAGGGAGTAGCACTCTTGGTGCTGTCATCCTGCGCCAAAGTCTCTCTCTACCTTATGCTGAAATCCCCTGTGGCAAGTTCCCTCTGCACAGTGGCATGGGTGTGATGTGAGAAGTTAGCTCGGCAGGGAGTGTCTGGTTCACAAATCACCTCATAGAATCATAGAAGCATTTCATTTGGAAGGGATCTATAAAAGGCCTCCTTAACTCCTTGTCTGAACGTTCAGAGCAGTGCAGTAGCTGGTGGTATCTCTGCAATGTTTTGGGTTTTTTTTTATTTGAATAATGAAATCACTTAAAGCTTGGGCATTTTGAAGTGCTGCTTTTGATACCAAATGTTTAGGTTACATGAAAGTATAAAAGCATAGTTTTGAAGCTGGAATTTCAAGTAACTCTCACTTTCTCTTTTTAAGGTCAATGAATGGTCCTTGAAGATAAGGAAAGAAATGAGAGTGATTGATAGACAGATCAGAGGTTTGTACTTGTGTCTCATTTTTTGGTTTTCCTCTCCTTGTCTGCCTCCAAGGTTTTGGGGTTTTTTTGCTTTAATTGGAGCAGGCTATGAAATTTAATAACCTGCTGTACTCTCTCATGTCTGGAATAAAGATGAATGTGATCCTGGGACCAGACTTGGTCTGTGTTACAAAATGATGTCGCTGTGAGGTTCTCCAGGTAAAATTTTCAAAAGAACCTGAAACTGTATGCTCCCATTAAGACATAATGCTGTTAAATCCCTTTGGATAACATGAATCAGACTTATTGTCCAGAATTTCACCCACCTTGATTTAATGAGTAGTATCAGTGTGGTATGTAATTCCACAGGTAGAAAGTTCCACTGGTATGTGCTGCTGTGAAGTGCACATGCCAAACAAAAGTAGCTTGCTGGCAGCTTGGGAAAATTACAAACAGAAGTGAGGGAGGGAAAAAAGAGTATTTTTTCAGTGGGTGGGTGTTTTGCTCTTAAATTATGAGCATTGCACTGCTGAAGGTGTCCTGAAAAGCGGAGGAGTTGCTTATTATTACACTGCTGTTTGTTCAAAATTTGTTCTCCCTTCTGCCTGCCTTCCCTGAACCTGAAAATGGGTTTGGGGCTAGGTTTTGTTTTCCCCTTTTTGTCTTCGACCCCGCCTTCAGGCTTTGTCCATAGGATGTGCTGGTAAAGGATATTTTGTGTCAGCATCTGGTTACCAGGCACATGCCTGCTTTGAGTGACTCCTCAAGGAGTGCATTCTCTCTTCCTAGTTTATCCCCAGCCAATGCCTCTGGAGTAGCCTGGCAGGGTTTGTGTCTTCCCCCACTTGTGGATTTATATGAATTGGTTGGAGAGAGATGCTTGTGCAGTACAGAGTCTGTCTTCTTCGTCGTCTGTAAAATGAGAAACGGAGTTTATGCCTTTTCCAGGAAAACTGATGTACAGGGATGTTCATTATGCTTGTGAATTGTTTTGCATTCTCCAGGGCACTTTGTGTGGCTGTACCAGGCACAGAAGAACTGCAGTGTGGCTGATCTTATTAGCAAAATATGTTTCAGAAGTCACATCTTTCAAAGGAGCAAACTACCCACGTGTTCACTATTGATGTTTTATGAAATTTTGTTTTCTCTTAACTTTATCCATGCCATAATACTTGTAATGGTCCATATAGGTATTGAGTTATGGGATAATCTGATATTTTGGTGTGGATGTAAATGTGGTTATTGTAACAGCTTTAAACATGTCTGTATTTCAGAGTCTTACACTCAAAGAAATACAGTTCAGCACCAATCACCAACCACCTGCTGTTCTGATAATTCCCATTAAAGTACAGAACAGCTTCGTGCCAGGATTTCACATCTTACCAAGTGTCAGCTGTGGAAGTTTGTGGTTCTGCTGGACACTTCCCAGGCTAGCAGGCTGCTCCTGAAGGGTGACAGGCACGTGTCACTGGAGGTTTTCTCAAAAATCACCTGCTGTAGTTGGATTCTGCTGTGCTTTGTCCTTTCAGCTGAGCCTTACCCAGGAAATCCCTGCGGTCTTTGACTAAGGATGCTCAGCTGAGGCCTGTCTTAGTTTCCTTGGGGAAGGCTGTGGAAGATGTGTTTGGATATGGCAAAACTAGATCCACCTGGGATGAACTGAGTGGGCTTGGATCACTGGAACACTTGGCTCGCCCAGTCAGCGCAGTTACTAAAATAGCAACACACTGCTCGAAACCATCTGTTGTTGGACTCCTGTGTGTAGGCTGCTTTGGAGGGCTTAGAAGGTTTGGAGAGATGAAAGGTGTCCTTGTTACTTCAGAATGGAATTTTTTGAGTTGATGCAGTTGGAGTAATGCAGGAACTTTGTGCTTTGCTGGGCTTGCAAGTCCCTCTGGCAGGTGCTTTGAGCTGCTTTGTCCCTCTGTGCTGCAGAGGGACTGGGGTGGTGACTTTGGCTCACTTGAGGGGCGTAGCTGGCATTGACCTTCAAAGATGGAGCTGATTGTTCTTGCCTGCTTGTGCCTCTAATCTCATATTCAGCTGTTGGTCATGCCAGGGAAAGCACTCGAGTCTGGATGTAGTAACACAATACTTGTGGTCGTTCTCAGCCTGACAGAGTGAATGCTGTAATTCCCCAGTACTGCTGGGGTTCTTCTGGGGCTTTCTGCTTCCTGCTGGGCCACTTCAGCTCTTTCCTACCTACTTGGCTCAGTCCCGTGTCTGACATACAAACGTCATCAAGCTTGTGACATTACTGCAAATATTAGTGAGGAAGAAGCAAGGGTATGTTTTTCTAATTATGATCCTACAGCTTTCTGCCAGTCCTTCAGGATAAAGGCCCCCTTGATATTGAGAGAATGACTGGTCTTGAGTACAGGGTTCATTAACTCCAACATGAAAAGCTGCATCAAAGTCTCCAGGTCGGCCTGTGCCAAAAAGTGTGTGTCGATGCCTTTGTTTTTATAAAAGGGCAACTTCTGGTTCTTGCCAACGTGTAACTTGTCAGGCATAAACCAAGAAGACTCAAAACTAGAGTGAGCAGAGCCTTTTCTAGAAATAATTGTTCTTGTGGTCATTTCCATCAACTCTTTGCAGGAAGGTGAGCCTAACCCTTACTATCTCAATTCTTTATTTACTCTGGGCTTTTTGGGGTACCTGGCTCCTGCTGTTCTCAGCCAGCGTTACCTGACAGGGCAGAATTGTGAACAGTCACATCAGATGTGCTAGAGAAACTGATGGTATTTAAGGAAGCCTATTTAGGGTCTAATAGTTCAAACCCACCTCTTTGGTGCTCATGCTTAGTTCAGTAGTCCTGCTCCAGCTCTCTNAGGTACTTGTTTAGATACTTATGTAGTAGCAGTAGAAATTATGCTAATGCTCCTTGATGTGAGGAAAATGGTAAAAAAGCTGTTGAACAAAGCTGGATGCCAGGAGACTTTGAACAGACTGTTTTGAATCAAATCTAGTGATTCTCCAGCCAGACTAGTTTTTCCTGATAAATTATCCATAGCTTCAGCCCTGGCCAGCCTGTGATATGAGTGTGCCAGTTTATAGGAAACACCTAATGCATGTGGGTTTAAAGTATGAGCAGTAGAAACTCAGGACCTTGACTCCTTAAGTACAGGTGTACTGGCTTAGAGTCCAGTTGAGGCTCAATAAGTTAGGCCTGACAGGGGAATAATTAAGTTTACCTGCAAGGATTAAGGCTTTTTTGGCAGTAATTAGCAAATCTGTGGTTCTAAGTAACTCCTGAATTTGTGGATACACCCTTATAAATTACACCCTTATAAATTCACTATACAAGTGGTTATGCCTTATTTTTTTTTTAAAGCAGTGTATATGTAAAACTTTCTAGAGATCAGCCTCCTACAATCTTACTGAATGTGTGTTTTTTCAGAAAAACACGATTCAGGGATTTAGGAAAGTGTCAACAGTTTTGCCTACAACAGCCCTCAAATTCACTTGAAGGTGGGCATGTGGGTGTAGGATATGAATGTGGTCTGACATTTTTGCTAGTAAAATGCCTGTCTGTCTGCTGAGACTGATAGTTTGAACTCCTTGTGACATCTTTGTTCCTTCCTGGTGAAGTGGGTTTATCTGGTGATGGACAGAGAAGAGGAAATCTTGTGAGCAGAAAATCAGTCCAGTAGTCTTAAACTGTGCATGTATATATTACATATGTGTGTATTTGTTTCTATATATTTATATCAGACCAGTTTAATAATCATCAGGAAGTTATTTTGAAGTTGTAAGTCAAGTAGTCATCTCAGAGTGCTTTGCTCTTGCTGGACCTTTTTTGCTTCTTAAGAATTCCTTTTAGTCAGCTAAGCGTCATGCAGTAATATTCCCAGACAGTCCTTTAGGAAATTACAGAGCTGGATGTTCAGTAATGAGAATTTTCCTATTAATATTTAGTTGAATTCACCAGCTAACATGCAAATCAGCCTAGAACAAGGTTGTGGAGTAGCAGAGAGAATCTGAAATCAAGCAGAAACAATTCTTTGTGGCATTGAAAACACACCCCAACAAATGACTTGATCTCTCTTCCAAATCCTTAGCAGTTTGTCACTACATGCTGTGTTTTTCTGTGCTCCAGATATCCAGAGGGAAGAGGAGAAGGTGAAGAGGTCAGTAAAGGATGCTGCCAAAAAGGGTCAGAAGGATGTGTGTGTGATCTTGGCGAAGGAGCTGATCCGCTCCCGGAAGGCCGTAAGCAAACTCTATGCATCCAAAGCCCACATGAACTCTGTTCTCATGGGGATGAAGAACCAGCTGGGTAAGAACAAATTCTGAGCCCAAGCACAGTGACTGTTACAGTGTTAGGGGTGAGGTCTGAGGTTTCTGTGTTCAGAACTGAGGTCAAATGCAGGCAGAGGTAGTTCCCCTAAAGTTCAGTCACGTTCCTGTAATCCCCTTAAAATATCCATAATAAGTTTTTCCTGAGCCCAAACATGCTCTTTTCCTTTGCATCCCATGATGAGTGGTATATTCCCATAGGCAATAACCCCTGTCAGTTTGCAGGATATTCTGGAGGCTGTTTCCCCACTCCCCTGCCTGGATAGGTGTCCCACTCTGAGCTCTGAAGTAGTCAGGGAGCTCCCAGTTCTAGTTTCCTGGGGTTCCTGCCCCTTGTTGTTCCCTAGATCCTTGCTGGCTCCCCATTTCCTCTGGTTAGCTGCTCAGCAGATCATCTCACACCTCTCCTCAGAGCCTGAGGGTTGCAGTGATCTGAGAATCGCCTGCGCTGAAACTGAACTCCCTTACAAGAATTTGGGGCACGTTTTTAGTGTGCATTCCTAAACAGTGTGAATGCATTCCTAATATTCCTTTATCCTTGTGGAGCCTGTGTTACTGATTTTGACAGAATCTGTAGCAGGAGTTTAATTTCCTTCCACAGAATTCCCTTTGTCTTGTAGATGATTGTTTCTCTAGCAAGAATCTGGGGACACTTAACAACACCTAAACGGAGATGGGTGAACAGTGTTTGATTTTCTTGGTGTGGATGAATCCATTTGCCCCTTGCCTTAATACCTGTTCTCTGTAAACCCTCCTTGGTCCTCTCTGCACCTCCAGAACCATTGTATTTCCCTCATTCCTTACCCACATCAGAAATCTGTTGTAATAAGACTTCTTGCAGTGTTTTCCATAGCTGAAAACATTCCAGCCTGTAACAAGCAGAGCAGAAGGCTTTAAAGAGAGGGAAAGACTTGGTGGAGGTTAACATACAACTGAAATGTCTAAGTATTCTCCCACCCCAGCATTCTCAAAGTAGATTTTAACACTGGATGAGTGATAAATCAGGATTTGTAGCATGAACCTTCAGTGTAATCTTACAATAGGTGAGATGTGGCTCCCCATGTATTTCACTCAGGAAAGGGGAGCAGGACCATCTTTGCAGCTTTGAAGTGTCCCTTAAAGGGAAAAATCTCAAAGCACCCTCCTCCTTGTAACAATTGCCAGAATCTTTATCTTCCTGGAAATGTTCTGATACACTTAGAGAGGAAAGAATCTAGAATTCAGTCTGGGATTTGTATTAACTTGGGAAATGACCACTCAAGGCAAGGTTTCTGTCAGTTTGTTAACATTACAAGTGTAAGGCTCTTAAAGACATTATTAAAATGAAAAATAATATATGCTGTACCTTCATTTTGCTTCGTTAAGGAGTGACCATTTTATATACAAACAGGTAAGTTCTCCATATCTAGGAAGCTGCAAAGTTAGATGGCAGAATTCAAAAACCTCGAAGTTCCCTTAATTATTGCTTTTTGATCTTGGTGTATCGACACATATGAGGAGATCCTATAAATTACATTATGAGAGTAGCCTCTGGAAAGAGTATTGTTAAACTCAGTTTGAACTGCTTCAGTATTAATTTTCTAGCTTACTCCTTGCTGTGGAACTATTGCAGTAGAACTTCTGCCAGAATTAGTTTCCAGTACCCACTGTTGGGCAGGAGGTTTCAGCAGTCAAATGTGGGGCTGGACTACAGCTCCACTGGTGAAACCCTCAGCAAGGCCTCTGGCTGCTGAGGGGCCTGGGCAGGAGCAGCTTGGGGTTCTCTGTTTGATGAACTGGTGTGTTGAAATCTCTCTGCAGGTCATCTGGGTTGCTCCAGATAATCATACAGGACCAGTAGATTTGCTGTAAATGTGGCTTTTCCAATGTGGGTACAAGCTGGGCTTTTCCAGGAAGATAGTGAAAAATGAAGAAGTGGGATACCTGTTTCTTTTTTTAATGAAATTGGCTGAATGTAAACAAATTTCCATGCAGGGAGGATGTAATTTCTCTGCTTTCAGCAGTGCACAGATTGTTTAAACTTTTTTTCTATGCCTCTCCTTCACAGCTGTCCTCAGAGTAGCAGGTTCATTGCAGAAGAGCACAGAAGTCATGAAAGCTATGCAAAATCTAGTGAAAATCCCTGAAATCCAAGCAACTATGAGGGAGTTGTCCAAAGAGATGATGAAGGTGAGATCTAGCACATAAATCAGGCTTAAGGGAACAAGAGGTGGTCCCTTTTGAGTGGCCCCTTTGACAGAGGGCTTGTGTGAGCTCAGGGCATTCTGTGATTCTGTGGCCAGTCTGATACTGGGTTTAAAACATCTACACATCAGTGTCTCCATGTGATGAAAGTGCTCCCATTTGAAAGGATACCAAGCCTCTGACATGACTGTTACATTTTCAATTACCAAAATTGTTTTGCTTTTTCTCCTCTTACCACTATAGACTGTTTAGTTCAAATCAGTTTATTTCTAAATAATTTCACCATTGTGTACCAGGCAGTTTGGCCAACTCTGGGTTGCAGGCCCTGCAAAGGAATGTTTTCAAATGCAGATAGAGAAAAGGGCAAGCTGTGTCAAACAGCACTTTCACAGTGTTACACAGCTCATGCTGCATGACTGAGGTTTGCAGTTGTATTTCATATGCTTGGAGAAAGCTGGTTGGTGGTGTTTGGATGGGCAATGACAATGAGTAACAGCTTGAGGGTTTCAAAGTGAGAACACATGTATTTAATCCTCAGTTTTCTTCCTGCTTTTCTTGTGCAGCAGTTGTAGAGATATGTGCTTACACTGAGGTGTGTTGGCCACCCTCCTGCAACAGGACAGCCTTGATCCAAAAAGCTGGAGGAGTGACCAGGGGGTTATGAAATGCCTGGATAGGTGTAACTTGATTTCCAAAGTAGGAAGTGTGTCCTCTTACTCTGATGTTTCCAAGGGCATCACATACTGCCTTGTTGTTTTCTGCTAGGCTGGAATTATAGAGGAAATGCTGGAGGACACCTTTGAAGGCCTGGAGGATCAGGAGGAGATGGAAGAGGAAGCTGAGATGGAAATCGACAAAATCCTTTTTGAAATTACAGCTGGTGAGTTTGTGGGTGTTGCTGAGAGCGGAGCCCCCGCTCTGTTCAGTAGGACACAGCAATTTAAATCTTCATCTGTTCTGCTCTCTCATCTCTGCCTTTGGTAATGGGCAGAGAGCTCTGACAAACTGGTTTCTCAGGGAATACTGGCTGAGGTGCCCGGTGGGGCTCAGTAAACCAGAACTAATATCCATCAGCTGCTGTCTGTGCTGTTCTGTAATTGAGGCTCTTAACAGAGCAGTGTTGGTTTGTGCAGTGAATCTTCTTAACAAGGTGAAACTTATATGATTGACTAGATACTGTTATTAATGAAGCCAGGATATAAACTCAGCTGCACTGCCTTCAGCTGTAGGCTGCGGGGTGAGTCCTGGCACTAAAATGCTGCGTCTTGAGTTGTTGGGGGAGAAAAAACAACAAAACAAACACACAAAAAAACCCTCCCAAAACCACACCTTCTGCCTTCCAACTCATGAAGTAATGATCTGCTGGTTTAGTTATTTGACTTAGCTAATGCTTAGAATGCTGCTTATCCAAATTTCCTGTGACAAGCACAGGGCTGTGTTCAGCTGTACCACAGTGAAGATGCAGCTCTCCGGCTCTTGCCCTGCTGGCACCTCCTGCCCAGGGCCTGGCACTCTGCCCTCTCTTGTTTCTTGCATCCTAGTTTGCTTTTCCCACCCTGTTTCCTGGCTGGAGCAGCTCCCCTCCTGCCTGGCAGGCAGTGGGAGCTCCCAGGCAAGCAGTGGGGCTGTGGGGGGAGCCGGGAGCATCCTCCTGGCAGCTGTGGGAGCACAGACGCTCCAAGGGCCTGGCAGGTCAGTGCTGCTGCTGTCCCTGAAAGCTGCTAATTATTAAATGAAGGTGTAGCACAACTAACAAGCCTGTTTGTTGTTGCAGGGGCCTTGGGTAAAGCACCCAGTAAAGTCACAGATGCTCTTCCAGAGCCCGAGCCCATGGGAGCAGCTGCTGCTGTGGATGAGGAGGAAGACATCGAAGCGATGCAGTCCCGGCTGGCCACACTCCGGAGTTAGGGACAGGAGGGATGTGTACAGCTGGCTTTGCCTGATTCTGTCCTTAAAATGCAAAACTTATGTGAGAATACTTTATGTAATATATATATTTTTTTTTTCTTTTTGGGGATTGTATTCTCCAAGAAACTACTGTAATATACTTCTTGGGGAGTGCAGTCTGTGAGATTTGCTTCCCATTTTCTGTTCAGCCCGTGTTCCTGGGAGGGGCTGTGGTGACATGGCACTGGTGGTGTGATGTTGCATATTTTTAGATATAAAGTCCTGAAATATATTCTCAGCTTCAAGCAGCATCTCTTCCTCAAAGGCACTTTGGCTTAATCTGTTACCAAAACCCTTCAGTGGTGTAAGATCTTTGTTCTCCTGAATCACTACAGATTTTATTAAAGCTGCTTTTAACGGTCACTGCCATGCATCAGTTTAGTTTGCATCACTTCAGACTCTTAACAAACAATACCTACTTCCTACACCTCCCTTTTGGTTTTATAAGACCCTTCTTTTGTTTCTTTTAACACATTTAGGCCTTTCACTGCATAGGAAAAGAGAAGCTTTCAGTCAGAGCAGCTGTTACAGAGCTGCTCCGTTCCAGCTCTGTATGATCAGAGGGGAGCCTGTCTGAGCCAAGGCAGTGTCACAGTGAGGGCAGGGCAGCTGGCAGTGCTGGGAAGGTTTCTCCAGACCCTGTGGCCATGGCCAGCCCTCTCTGCTGCTTAAATGACACATTTTCAAGTCAGAGAAGAGGTGTGTCTTCCCAAGGGAAAGCTTCAGGAAAAATGGATGTTGTGGCTCACAAAAGGCAGTTTGCAAAGCCAACCATGCCTTTCACCTGAATTTGTCACTGCCCCAGGCACCTCCCAGGCAAAGGACAGAGTTTCTAATTTTAAGGAAGACTTACGAAAAGAAAACTAAGTCTGTAAATAATTGTATCACAACAACAAGGGTGGAGAAACAGATGAGGCAGAGATTCTCACATGGTGTCCAACTGCTCCCAGTTGCAGCCATAAAAAGCACCTTTGTGCCAGGGGGTGGCAAAACATCCCCAATGCTTCAGGGCTGTGCAACCCAGGTGTTCCATCTCCACCCCAAATGCAACAAGATCAGGCAAGTAGGAGAGCTTAGTTCCTGTGATCTTGAAAAATCCAGAAAGGACATATCAGAAACGAAAGCAGTTGAAGAGTGGGGTGGGTAACAGCTGCAATAAAACTTGACTGAACCAGCGCCTTGGTAAGAGCTCAAAATCCAGCTTCAACAATGAGTCTTTTCACAGACATGCACACAGGGTGTGATGTATCCTTCCTGATGTGACTCATCTCACTCTCTGGGCAGTACCTGTACTGCAGCTGCCCACAAAGCTCCAGCTGGCTCCAAGAAAAGCAATGAGCCTGCTTTATTTCATTTACTTCAACTTGGTACTGCAAGAGAATGTCCAGCTGAAGTGTTGCCTTTAAGGATACTCAACTAGTTCAAGCATGAAATGCCAAATCAAGCCAGCTGAAGGGACTAGGACAAGGTATTTACTGTCAGAGGCCTCAGCACGTGGATGTGGGGGGAAGCTCCACTGAGCACAGTGAGGAGGTGTTGCTGCAGACAAACCTCCTTCAAGTCCACTTCAGTTATCCCCTTTAAGAGATTCCTACTCCCTGTGTGTCAGTGGAGCCTGTCCCCATTTCAGAGGGACAGAGCAGAGGAAGTTTCTCTGAAAAAGAATCCTGTCACTTGAGACAGACTGAGATCAGTTAATGCTGATGATAATCAGCAGGTGAAGTACTACAGAGTTCATCAATTTGTTGCATGAAACTCAGAAAAGGGACTTTTGGCTATCTAGGAGAAGGTTTCCTCTCGTGCCTGGCTCTTCCCAACAGCCATCCAGCACATTTCAGTGCCAGGAAGGAACTGGAGAAAGGTTTGTTTTGTCTCAGGGTTGTCTTGGCAGGTGAGAAATGCACTTTTCCACTCTAGTCCCCTCTGCCTGTTTTAAGTTTTGTGATGTTTTCAGTCTTTCTCCAAGTAATTCTGGAGTTCTGTCTGTGCCGTTTCACACTGAAACTCATTTGACACAGATCACACAGCACTGGCAGCAGCTGAGAAGCAGCAGTCAGTCATCCAAGTCATTCTTGGATTAACTAAAAGTAGCTACAAACAGATCTGTCACTAAATTCAGTACCCTAAGCCTTCAAATACTTTAGAACACAGCGTGAACAGTTTATGATACACCATTTTCTTTTGCGTTTCAAAGCACTGCATCAAATTAATTACACTTTAACGAGTCAACTGAAAAGGGCAGGCAAGGAACAGTATCTGAAATAGAAGAATTTTTATGTAGACCATTCAGTGTTAAAAACCAGAGAATCAAACAGTTCAAATTAAAGAGCAGTTTCGAACAGAAGACATTTGATCAAAAACTTCTTTTAACATTTAGAAATTTAAATACATTTACCTAAAGATGGTTAACTCCCATCTCTATGTTACTATACAATAGCTTAAAGCTACTTTTAAATGCTAGTTCTATGTTAATGTGAAATTCCAGAACTGCATTCTTACTCTTTATGTAAATTGGTTATTGAATTCAGTGATTCCATTACTTCCTCCCACCCCAAAATAAATTTTGAAAATTGAAGCTTTACAATGCCTTGAGTAATATTTTTCAAACGAGTAATTTGGAATAGTTCCCAACAGTTCTATAGGAGGTATTTTGTACAGTTTGGAGAGCAACTCCATATAAAGTTCTATTGCAACTGAGCATTCACAGTATGCCACAGTCCATACATATTACTACATATACATATCAGGTTTGTAAACATTGGAAGAATACACAGAACATAGTACCACAACCCTCTGGTACTGCTGAAAGGAAGATGAGGTAACATTCATATAATCTCAAAGTCCACAGAGGTCCTGACTGAGTAGGTAAAACAGCTGCCAACGCTTCTGTTTCATAGTGTGTGTGGTTAAGGCGCTCTACGTCACGGTCTGCTAAGGCTGGATTCGTTAGCTCTCAGTATCCCAACTGCATCTTTAACAGCGTGGTATATGACATTCTTCACCTGGCAGGAAAGTAAAAGGTCTTTGGTTATACAAGAAAACAGCACAGGTCACTTCCCAGCTTTCCCACTCCCCACCCCCTGTGCCACTCAGTTCAGACACAGCCTGTGTAAATCACCAGCCTGTGAAAACAAGGTTCAGATTTTAACAGGACATCAAGTGAGCCCTGTGGCCTGAGGAGAGTGCTGCAAGCTCAGCTGGGGGGGTAAACAAGAAGTGACAGAAGGAAATAATTCAAAACAAGCTCAGGAGAAGCTTCAGATGGCTTCCTCAAAACTACTAAAAAAAGCCAACAGTTCAAAAACTATAGAAACTCCTCTCCAAGGTCCAGTGTGTTACAGCTGATCTGAACACAAAAGCATTTGGGTTGTGTGGCCACAGCCCTTCTGGGTTTGGTAGGGGCTTGTCTGTTGGGTTTTGGTGGAGTTTTTTTTTAAAGAGTCAAGAGGGACAGGGTTTTGTTGAGCACTGGGAAGTTACCTGCAGTTTATCTTCATGATTCGTATGCGTATGCGACAGATACCTAAATTCCTGAGTGAGCCAGAAGCAGTGTTTGACATGCTCTGGGGATACAAAGTCTTCTGCAACTTTAATACAACTGTACAAATTATGAACCTAGAGAGAACAAACAAGCATTAGAGAGAACAAACGAGCATTAGCCACATGCTCAAAGGGCTGCCCAAGCAGTCAGGCCATAAATGTCCTTGGTCCTTGCCTGGTGTGGAGCTCCTGCTGGGATGAAAACTACGTCTCCTAGAAACTGTACAATAGCCCAGCCTTGAACTCCGTACTCCTGGTGAAGGCGTTTCCTCAGCGGTCGGTCCAGGTACCAGCTCTGGTCATGAATGGGATCGTGATCCACGGGGTTTTCTTGGCCTTGTTCTTCCGCAACCTGGAGAGTCACAAGACAACGGGCATTTTACCACACCAGTCCGACTGCACAGTACAGTTGTATTCCACACACACACGTGCCAGAGTGACTTGCACCGTGTGTTCAAGTAGGAGAGTTACACAGTGGAAGAGTGGATTCTTTGTTTGTCCAGGTTTCTACATTTGTCAGGTCCCTCTGGCTTCACAGAGACATTGCAAATGTGGATACAGGACATACAGGTAATCCCAACTGATATTAGAAAGGAACAGAAGGGTTAAGGAACTGATGTGTTCACAGTGGGAACAACTATCACACATGGGACCAATGTTCTGACGCTACTAAAGCTGCAGAGGGACTGTTTCCAAGGGCATGGAATGACAGGACAAGGGGGGGATGGATTTAAAACCAAAGAAGCACAGATTTAGATTAAAGTATTAGGAAAAAAATTAGTGGTGAGACACTGGACCAAGTTTCCCAGAGCTGTGGCTGCCCTATCCTTGGGAGTGTTCAAAGTCAGGTTGGATGGGGCTTGGAGCAACCTAGTCCACTGCAAGGTGTCCCTGCCTGTGGCAGGGGGGTTGGAACTGGATGATCTTGAAGCTTCTAACCCAAACCATCCTGATTCTATAGCCTGTAACTGGAAGAAACTCCCCAGTGTGGAATTCAGCAGGTGTCTGCCCTGGAGGCCACAATCAGTCAGTGTGCTCACTGACCCACACGATACAAACCAGATTTTCAGGAGATACAAGGCTGGGAGGCACAAGGCAGAAATTTTAGGGCTTTGGGGAGAAAGTTTCTGCACAAAGTTCCTGTATAAATCCAACCTGGTGCAGCAGTCATTTACACCCAGGAGTGTAGCCCAGAAACTCATTTGGGAGGAGATTACCAGCTTGGTTCTACTCCATGACAAGATGCTGAGAGAGCCCCACACCTGCCACTGAGTGAGCTACAAGGGACTGAGGTGTGAGACAGATGTCAAAACTCCAAGTGCTAATGCTTATCAAACTGATGATCCTGTTTTATCAACTCTAAGATTTGTTCGTTTGTTAATACTAAACAGATCTGCTGCAGCCTCCCCAAGCTTCCACTAAGACAGCAGTCAGGCTGACCACGCCAACAGTTGTTAAGATCATCCCATTTATCCTTTTAAACTCAACATATTGTCCCTTTCCACTTTAGAGCACCAAAGAAGTTTCAAATTTAAGACCACAGAGAACTCTGGACTGTTGTGGTGAATTTAAACACTGAAACAAGCCCTTTGGATGTAGTAGCACATCTCTATTAAACCCTGAACTCCCATGAAAACATCACCCAAAATACCTCATTTTTCCTTTAACCCAAACCTTATAAAGGTATGGGGGGGGGAAAAAAGTAGGAAGAGGGATAGAACAAGGAAGAACTTTATGCAGCATATATTGCTCTGACATTTCTCAAGAACATCTCACAGGCTGTTAAGGAGGGTCTACTTTAAAATTTAACTGTGGTTTTGTTTTAAAGAATACAGTTCTTTATCATTACAGAACATCATTAACCATGATGTAAGAAGTGTGGGTAAAAGGAGTATATCTACATACAAGGCAACTTTAAGCTTCAACTCCTCACCCTCCTCAGACCCTACAAGACTCATGGCACACAAGTTTTGTCTTGGATACAAGACATATTTGTTTCCAGAACTGCTGGCATAGGAAGGGGGAAAGCCCAAGGACATAAATACTTGCAGGGCCACACAGAAGATCAGTCTCTAAGATGTAACAACTCACCTTTTTAAGGAATTCCCGGATCTTCTCTGTATCTTTAGCAGCGTAAATGTGCCACAGAGCTCCGGGTTTTTCTCGGCTTTCAGTAAAACGTTTAATTGTCAGTTCATCAGAGTCACCATCTTGTATGGTTTTGAGCACTTCTGTTGAGAGTCAACATGAGCAGTTACACTAAAGGACCTTCCCTCCAACCACAGAAATACCCCCCTCAGAACACAGCAAAGACTTCACCTTCTTCCTGATCAGCCTGGCCTTTGGGGATCCCCACGTAAACCATGACATTGGCGGCATCAGACACATCCAAATGGAGGTTTGTTGTGCCATATTTTCTGTCCTCTGGGGTTATCAAGCCTGGGAGGGGGAAAAAAACAAAGAAAGAGAAGCACATCCATTAGTAAGACAGAGATAAACATTACACTACTCTCAGCAGCACTCTCTGAAGAGATCAGATAGCTTTTACTTCTACCAACAAATGCTTCCAGAACAGCAATATAGTTTCTGTCCATGACCTTGCCCCATCTTGTGTCTTCCCAAGTGATCTGCTGACAAGCTGACACCATTGATCTGGATCTATATCTAGCCTGTATGATATATAGAAGTCATATTTAAGTCCTGCTAGAAAGGGGTTTCTGTAGCAGTTTAGAATAAAGCAGCCTCTTTCACTCTAAAAGGCAGCTGCTGCAGTATTTATCAGCCACAATCTCTATACTGGCCATGATGATTAGTTTCAAATGTCTTTCAAGTGATAGCAAAGGAACCAGCCACAGAAAACATTGCTGAAGAAGAGATTAAAAAGGAAATGACACAGCTCAAAAAGGAGAGTAATAAAAGCCATACAGCCAGAAGTAGAGAAACAACAAATACATGTGGCCAGCTACAGGAAAGAGAGGCTGTGGAGCAAGTTGATTGGAAGACTGGGAATAACTGCTATTGGACTTGAAACCAAGTGGACAAAAAGACATTTAATAAAATAAATCGTATCATGCTCTGGATATCACTAATACCTATAGGTGAGCCAAAGTTAGGTTTTCAGATCCATGGGATTAATCAAATTACCTACAACAGCATGGATTCACACAATTTACAGCAAACTTCAATTTGAAATGTGTGGCCAACATGACCTTCAGAAAGATTCCTTACCATAAGCATTGTACATCTTGGGACCCAAATCCGGTCGCACAAAATAGTTGGGAAGTCGAGAGGCAAGGTTGAGCTTCCCACCTCTCCTGGTGTATTCTGGCAATGGAATATTCTTCATCAAATCATCAAACCTAATGTAATACAACAAAATATAACATTAGGAACTGATAAAAAAGAGTGCAACAAAAGCTTTCTCCAGTCAAGAGAGTGTACTCCTTCCCCCAGGGAGTTTACTGGACACCATGAAAAGGAACAAAAAAAGGCATAGCAATATAGCAGATAAACAACTTTAACTTCTCTGGACTAATGCTATTTCCTTATGTAATCATCTCAACTAATACCACACAGACTAAGTCAGAATACTTAAAAATGTTTGGGAAAAAAAAAGCTTCAACTGAACTCTGGACTTCAAAATGATCCAGGCTTTTAGGAAGCTTCCAAAACTTAATCTCTCCTTAGCAATTTTAGGTGCTCACTTTACTTGGCAGTAAATACAACCAACTACATAAATTTTTAGGATGAAACTTGTTTAGGATTTCCATTTATGTCAGGCATCTCTGAGAAACAAAATGTGGCACACATGGCCAACTGCTGCTCAAAGCTGAAGCCAGTTTCCAAATGACACAGTATTCCTACATTCCATTATTTTGGGGGTATACCACACAATGAACAGTTAGTTCCTTTGGGAATTCATACCGAGAAGGCATCATATCTCTGAAGTCTTCTCCTGGAGGCCAGTCTTTGAGCTTCAACACCATCGGCTCTCCCTCTTCTGTTCTCAGGCGACCTAATTTGAAATATTAGTAAGTCTTAGTTTTTAATACTTGTACTACTCAAATTCCAAAGACTCAAGACAAAGAAACTCTCATCTTAGTTTAAAATCATGTTCTTCCCACAATTATTAATCCAGAACCAAAGACATAGAAGTTTGTCACAACACTGATAACAAACTCTGGTGTCACATGAACTTGCCTTCTTGGCTCTTCTGCTTCACTCAACTAGGGAAAAAGCTGACAGATGAACCCACTTGCTAGGAAGATTCCAGACTTTCTCAGAATGCCTCCCCAAAAGACTAAAGGCAGCCAAACATACTCCTGAAGGAGAGTCCTCCATGGGAACAACAGTTTCTATCCAGTCCACAATCCCACAAGCATAAATTGTGAGAATACATTGCAGACACTGTCCAAGGTGAAGAGGAAGCCTGGAACATCTTTTATGCTGCTTAAGGGTCACAAATCTGTCCTAGGGCAACATTATTGCTGCTGAATATTTTACCTGTTGGAATGATGATTCATGGTACTTACTTGAAATATCTTCAAATCCATCCCAGAAGTCCCCCACAGTAGCTCCAGTGATGATTTCATTGGTCCTGCAGTTAACCAGATCTACTTCCTGTTGGCCAAACTCCTTCCTGAAGGACTCTGGTCTCCAGAGGTCTGCATTTAATTTGTGGTGTACTCCTGACACCATCACAGGCTAGGAAGAAAAAGAACATATTCTGAAGAATTATTAAATGCCCAAAATTCTAACACAACAGCGTAATGCATAAAATACACTGAACTGAATGCTGGCACTTTGAAAACATATTTTCCAAACTAAGTGCTCAGCCTGCCTTACCAGAATTCTGCCATGCATCTGATCATTCTTTATTTCAAACAATGAGGCAGCTTTTTATACAGAGCCATAATTTCACCAATATGTTTAGAAACTGATTTAAACAGTAAACCACACATCCTTTTATCAAAGGCTCTACCAGTGCTCATGTTGTACTTTGATGAAGGCTTAGTGTTGCTTATCACCACAGCAAGCTGGTACCTGTGCTTCAATCACAGAGCAAAGCACACTAACCACAAATGGAAAAACACAAAGCTTAAAGTACCTGTCCCTGCTTCCAGCACTCCCTGAAGACATTCCAATTACTTTCATTGTTGGGATCTTGAAGACACAGCAAGCGGTTATCACACAACCAGTAGTGAGGGGTGTCAAAGCCCATTATCGTGGGCTTTATAGTCAGTCCTTGAGGCTTCTTAGGCAGGTCTGTAATGGCTCTATTTTGCACCAGGGAAGCAAAAATGTCATCAAGGATTTTGGGTGTACTCTTGAGTCCATTGTCTGTCTGATAAAAAAAAGGGAAAAGAGAAAGAACAACAAAAAAAAAGTTGGTGCACTTTTCTTTTGCCTTGTCCTTCAGACATTTAAGAAGGTATTTGCCACTTCCAAAATTTTTCACTTGAGCTCACATTTGTGCAGAGAAAAAAAAAAAGCAGAACTTTGTTGTCTAGAAAAGCACCATCATTAAATGCCAGTGCCATTTCTGACACTGTCTACAGAATTCTGGTATAACAAGTTCTGCTCTGATTTACATTTCAGTAACTCTGCAGAAACCCAGCAGATGCAGCACAGAACAGAAGCTGCTGTATATTAAAGAGGAAAAATGCAGTTCCAGCAAGGAACTCTCAAGGCCAGTATTTTACCCCACCATTTTCAAGTCACATCTGTAAGAGAAGACAAAGCCCAGAAACATCTGAAGTGAACCCGTCTGCAAAAGACATGTGGAAGAGTCACCCACCACAGAATGCTCCTCCCTCCAGCTCCAAGTTCTTTTTTTTGAGTCTAATGGACACCCCAATCAATGCACCTGTCACATTCTAGCCTAAGGAAATTAATTTGCTTCATCACTTGGTTCCCAATTCCTTATCAAGCAAGACTTGCTGATAGTACCACTAAGCCACTACTCTGGAAAGCACTAACAGGAGCACTGAGACACAGAAACTGAACTAGTCCTTTTTCCCAAACAAAGACAGAATTTCACCTTCTGTGACAGGTGCCTGTGGCAGTTGCTCACAAGTTTAGAACACTTCCCTAAGCCTGGAATGAACTCAAACCTGTAGAACAAAATTTTTCCTGTACCTTTCCTCCAGAAGAGTTCAACAGATTCCGCAAGAAGCCTGTGTTGTTGTTGCTCACGGGGGTCAATATTGCACTGTTGAATGTCTGCAGGGCTGCAGCTGGCTTGGCTAAGCTGGGGAGTGTCTGCAGAGGTTTGTTTTCATTCTTTGAAATCGGTATGAGGAGTTTCTCTGAAGTGAAGGAAAGAAGACAACTGACAATGAAGCAAGGTTTAATCCTCTGAAGGATGAAAAGTATATACTTTGGATTTTTGCCCCCCCCCCCTTTTTTTTAAGACAAGATATTCCTATATGCATATACAGGTATGTATGCACATAAATATAAATCTCCTGTCAATACATACAGATGAAATACTCCTTTCACTTAACTTTCTTCAATACTCCAAAGTTTTTTAAATCACACATTTAAAATAAATACATTTTCAAACTGAACTTTCAAGAATACTTGCATCAATGGGATTTTAATCCAGTTTTCAGAATAAAATATGATAACCCTGGCAGGTTTTACTCCCAGCCATTGCCATTGTTCAGTTCTGCAGCACAGGCACTGAACATCCATCCCAGCAGGCAGATGACATCATTCTCAGCACAAGATGCTGCTAGGTCTGACCTATATTCTTCTGACAAACAGCCACAGAGGTTTTACTCTTCACATGGTTCTGCACATACCTTTGTTTTCTTTATTCACATTTCCACTTGCTAGATTTGAAAACCAATTAAATGAAGGAAGAGAATTTACTGAAGCAGTTTGTTTGCTTCCAAGTGCTGATTTGAGAGGAGGATCATGCGTAGTGACTTGTGGGCTCAGGACAAAACTGTTATGTTGAAGGCTGGGCCTGTCTCCAGATGCCAAGTGCTGAAAAAAACCAAAGTGAGAACTTCATCAGACACAGACACGCTCTACTCAGAAAGGGAAGGCAGCAATAACACGTCCAAATACATTCTTTAAAAAAAACAAACAAACATGGTTTGGCCCTTCAAAAAAATCTGATCTCCACAAGAGGTCAGCATTGCAGCTCAGTGTCACCCAGGGATGACAGTTCAGCAGGATTTGGGATCTCCCAACTTCAGGAGCAGCCAAGAAGGCACAGAATGCTGAGTTTCCCAACTGCATTTTCTGGGACTGCTTTGAGAACCAAATGCACTTTTAACAGCAGCACTTTCACAATTCTAGTGGTATTTGATGCTCAGCCAGGGCTAAGCTGGAGCTCTAGTTCAGTGGACTAAACAGATACTTAGCTCTCCTAAACTTTTATCTTAAGGTGGCAGTAGAAGCCCACTCACCTGCCAGGTCTGAACTCCACCTGCACAAGCATAGCACCAGCCTGGCCAGCAAATTCCAAGCACAGGATTGCACATCCCCTTTGCAGCTGATTTATGTGCTTGTTTGGAGATTCCGGGTAACAGACTAACCAGAGCTACTGCTTTGCCCTGGGATTCCTGTGTGACTGGTGATGTTTCTTCTCTCTACTCAAAAGCTTTCAAGTCAAGAAATTATTCTGCTCCTTTGTCTGCTTATTGCTATGTTCTATATTTCATCTCTTATTGACTGCTGATGCTCAGTAAGAATTCCAAACATGACATAATAGGAAATGTTTCAAACTTTAATGAGCTTATCCTCAGCCAACTAGAGCAGTACCTAATTCTACAGAGAGATACCAATAAATTCCAATATAGCTGTTTGCCCAGCCACAGGAAATCTCAATTCAGAAGACTGAAGCCAGGTCAGTCACAGGTTAACTTTTGAACATGTAACCATCTCCCTCACTTTTAACACTTCACAATATTTTTTATCTCTTCTCTTCATTACCAACACCAAAATCAAGTTCAGCCACTTCTTAGATTTAAGATAATACATTTCTTTTCAAAATAATTTTACAAATAAGTACATAACTATTAAAATTTACTTAATTCATCTGGTTTCTTGCAAGATTCTGAAAAACTAAGCTATTAATTTGTGTCCTATTTTTAAAAGCAAAGAACACTACATCCATTTACAAATAAACATACGGTAGGATTTTGTTCTTTAGGGGTTTTTTTAATATAAGGAGCTCTAGCCCTCACAATTTTATTCATGTGTAGCTCTTATGATTTCCAGTGCTCTTTCACCTTATTTATTCTTTTAGATGCTGCATGTATTTTATCTCCAGGACCCAAGGAACAGTCCAATCATTCCCACTGGTCTGTTCTTCAGACTCTTCTCTTATGGGTTCTCTCCATCTAATACTATTTTTGCTCTAAAAATCCTTGCTGAGCATCTGTCAAGGACAGGTCACTACCGAGGCATCAGTGTGCCAAAGGGACACAAGGAGACCTTCCCCAAAACTTAAGGAAGGACTTAAAGAGCCAGAGAGATGAACAGTGAATACAAACTGTCCCTACATGGTGGGGTTATCACAGAGGTCAGGGTTGGCACACCCACAAAGACAAATCAGCAGTGGCTTCAAGCCTATGCAGTAGACTGACACAAACATATACTGCACAGACATAGTGAGAGGCAGTAACAATACCTGTTTTGAATCCTCCTTTAGAGTTGGCTTTGATAGTGCTTTGAACTGCTTATTTGCACAAGGACAATTTGCTTTTATTCCCCATTTTGTTCTCACAGAGTGAACGATATCACCAACATCATAGAGAGCTGCAGGAAGAGAGTCATTAGTGAGCTCACATGTAACCAGAACATCCAGCATTCACTGAGTTTTTAAGAAACTGTGTGTGCTGTGCAGGTAAACAGTAGTATGTGAATATAGTTCATCATAAAAACAAGAAGTTCTGCTATTTCCTGGTAAAGATCAAAGATAATAAAATAGTGCCAAACACAAGGCTGTTCCAGTCTTCAGATAATAAATACTAAGCTTTTATTAACTTTATTACTAAAATAAAACCTCATTCAGTACAACATCAACAACATACAAAAGCCAGCAAAGCGAACAGAACGTTTTTATCCCAATCAATTATTCCAAATACCTTTTCCGGGAATTATTTGTGTAGGCATCAGATTCTCCGGTTCATGTGCCTGCCCCTTCACACATTTAAACCAGGAGAAAGTATCCGATTCATCATCTGTAAGACAAACCATTACACTGTTTCATTAGTGCACCCTGCTCTGGAAAGCCACGTATTTTACTGTTATTGATATATCAAACCACAGGTCTACAACACACTCTTTTTGTTGGGAAGGCTTTTTGTCTTGTTTAAAGTTGTTACTGACTTCCAAGTTCAAAACACAGATTTTCCTTTCCCCTCTTCCCTCTTTGTCTACAGTAGCAATAAGCATTCCTACCTTCATGTGAGCTTTTTTTCCTCATCCTGTAGCAATCCACACAGACCCCAAAGCCACACTTGGAGCAGACCCAGTGGAGGTTGAAGATCGTGGTGTCACAGACGTCGCACATCTCTCGGACGCCGCGGACCGCGCGCTTCCAGGCCACCTGCCCTGTGGTCAGAGACAGCTCAGTCACTGTCAGCTCAAACAAAACTCAGTATTTGCAGGTTAAACACAGTTACTTAAAAACTACAGTGATATGACTCAGGCTTTTTTTTTTGCACTGGAACTCCGAAACAAAGCCTTTGCCCTTACAGACTCACAAAAGCAAGTCCGGGACAGAGTCTAAACAATCAAATCCACTTTGCTTCCTCCTGTGCAGAACCAACCACATCTCTTACTCCTGACATGTATTTGCCCGAGTTAAGTCATCTGCTACCACCTTCCTAAGTGGAAATTCCACAGCTACTCTAGGAAATAAATTAAGGTACTGCAGCAAGCTAAGCTTAGTGTCTAGCTTGCCACAACCAACTTGTCCTTGTTCTCTATTCAGCAGCACAGTGGGCAGGTAGTTCTCTTCCTTCTAGGAGGTTTTCTGTGTTTATAGGTGTATATTTGACCATGTCAGAATGGTGAATTTTCCTCCCCAAAGCACTGAGCACTGCTGTTCAGGTTTCCTATTATACCCATTATATTCCACTTTCCTCACTCCAAGTCACTTTTTCAGCTCACTCCAAACATCCCAAACATGGACAGTATCCTCCAAAAAAACCACATGGCAATACAGGGTTGTATTATTTTTCTGTGATTATATACAGGTTTTAGCTTGATCTCCATTTCATTATGTTGCCAGGCAGAAAAACAGACTAGACAAAAAGCACACACCTGCCTCCTCCTACCACCTTCCACACTTGCAATTTCTCTGAAACTTTCCTGCCCACAACATTTCTTAATTTTAAAAGAAAGTTATGAGAGACCATGTCCTAATGTATGCTAAAAAAAACCAAACCAGGATCCAAGACATCTGTTGCTTTTCTTCTGAATAATGCCTATTAACTATGTATGGAACAACACTGGAATAGCTTGGCACAATTTGTTCTTAAGTAGGAGGTAAAAATTGTTTGACTACTTGCTTCAAAATTCTTTCAGGAGACATAAGTCTAAATATCACCAGCTCCATTCTTCTCTGCCTTCTGAAAACATAGAGGATATTTACCATTTTAGAGGTCAACCCTCCAATTTCCCCAAAACAGGATGAAGTAATTTGTTATCTTTTGAATGTCACTTCATATTTCAGCTCTTGGAACCTCGTCCCTTTCTACTCCTCCTGTTTCTTTTGGTTCTCCTCTGCAGTTTGATCCTGTCCCTCCTTTTGGCATTTGGTGGCCAAGGAGCAAATTTGACCTAACAAGCTGTTCCTTCTACACTGGTCAATGTTTTACTGCACAGGGATAATTTCACTCTTGCTTTACTACCAATCCTTTAAGGAACTCTCTTTAAGGAAGCTCTCCCAAAAAATTTTCTCCCTCATACTTGCTTTGTCTTGTGGCTTTACCTACCAGTCACTGGTGTTTAAAAAACTGTCTCTTGTAATTCTATCTGGTAAAATAGAGAAGGGCTGGACTTGATACACACTGTGAAGTGCAAAAATACTCAAACAAATGATTCCCTTAAAGTAGCTGAACAAAATATTGTCACATTTTTGAAAAGTTCAGTTTGTCAGAGAGAGTTCTTATGAAAACGTATTATTTCAGGTGAACTCTACCAAGAAAAAATTATCATAACTTCAAATCACACTGGCAGAAGAATCTCCCTTTTCCCTGTGCTGAGTGAGCACTTTTTCACTGAACTGTTCAAAGAACAACACATCTAGACTGTAAATGATTTCTTTTCTATGCAGGGTATTAAAAATAACCTCCAAATTGAGTTTCCTTACTCTCACCCAGGGCAATAAACAATCAAAAAGGAATTAATGAGTTTTTGCTCCTTTCACACCAACACCAGAACTCACATGTGACTGTTTTTAAGTAGAGGATGTTTCTGGTAGCTGTGCTAACAGGTGCATCCTCTGCTATTAAGAGACCCCTCCCCGTTGTTGCATGAATTCCACTCAAAAATTCACCCTTCTGAAAGTGTTCCAGTATTCCAGTCTGCACCTCTCACTCTGTCACTGGATACTTTGGCTCCACAGGCCAGAATATCCTCCAGTTCAAGGGAAGAGCAGAGCTCACAGATTCCAAGTAGCCCAGGATCAGACCCCACAGCAAGCATTTCTGGAATATCTCAAGTCTTCCCTCCCCTTCTGAAGGGCATTTAAGCCTGTTCAGCTTTTCTCCTCTTCCATTCAGGGCTGCCAAACTCATACAGTCTTTATCTAATGTCAACAGCACCCAAACACAGCAGACAGTGGGCAGACAGTCTCCTAAACTGCACTGCAACTCAGTCGTGCACTTATAATCCAGAACACAAGTACGGTTTTAAGAGTCATTCTACTTTGAGAAGTGATTATGCAAGATCACAGACTTCCCCCTTTGTCTGCTCACATTTGCTACAGAAAAGTTTCGATGTGGCCAAACCCAGTGTTTGGGGATGCCAGGTTTGCCCTGTCTGCACTAATGAAGTTCCCAGTCAGTCACCCCATCACCAGCCCCTCTCTGGTCTGTGCCCAGTAGGACTGGACATGATCACTCCTAACAGTGCCACTGGAAACTTGCAGGTGGAGGAAAAACATCTTTGTTGTCCTGACAGGCAGCATTAGGCCCATGATGCATTACCAAAACAGGACCAAAGCAACTTAACAAAACCTGGTCAAAGTCAAAGCTGTATTTCATTTACATGCTAAGAACAAGTTTTATTGTCAGCTACCTCCTGGTTTCCTTAAATTCTGGGGTTTCTTTACACTTTGTTTCATAACAGACTTACACTCTCTTTAACAGGAAAAGCAATTTGAGAAATTGAGAAACGTCTTCTGACAGAGGGTAAAGTTACCTTTCCCCTTCCCTCTGCCTGCAAGCAAAGACTTGTTGACACAAGTTGACAGTGACTCTCACCACTCCCTGTCTCTGAGAAGGAAACACTCAAATCTTATATGACATTTCCAAATACCTGTAATGTATTTTCACACAAGTCAGAAGCTTAAAGCTTCACATAAAGCTGTGAAAACACCCGTTATTTCAACACAAACTGATCTTACTGTGTGGTTCAATCGTTGCCATAACTTCCTTTTCAGATATCACCAGCTGACAGAAGTGGTCTCCAATGTTGGCAAGGATGTACTTGGCTGTGTCAAGATCCAGACCCACAACATTTTTGGATAAAGGCAGCCACAAGCTAATAGCCTCAGGGTCATACTTATTTGGAGTTAAGAAGCCTTCCTCACGCAGTATTCCATGTTTATTAAACTGCAACCTGAGGAAAGAGGGGGAGAAGGAGAAAAACTCATAATCTGAAACGTTTTATTGGTTTAAATTCATTCCAATCAGTCAATGCTTGAACTGCAAACATGTGTACTGTATGCCAATGAGTTTACTCAGTGGTTACAACAGACATGGGTAAACACACTGGTCACTAGGATGAGGCATGTTTAACGTACTGCTTGTTTTAAACAAAAAAGACTGAAAATATCTAGTTTTTGTAGTAAGGTAGATTTCCTAACTAAAATGTTTGGGGTTTTTGTTTTTTATTCACATAAAACCAAATCAGGTTAACAATTTTTAAAATGCACTGGCATTAAGGATCCCATCTAGGAGGAGGCAACAGCAAGACTTTAATCTAGAACTATGTACAACACAAGAGAAGTGAGAATGCTTTAAATATAGAATATATTTCACTAACAATTCATTTGGAAGTAGCTGTCAAAAAGCACCAAGCAAAATTTGAGTAAGAGATTCTTGAGTGATTCTGAGTAGGTGGAAAGAATGAGATCTGTACTGTTAGTAGTGTCTTAAATTAAAACATGAAAAGTTCTGCTCAGGACTTCAGGAACCTTTTTACTAAATGCTGTAGAGGAAACTTGATTCTGATGACAACACGTGCTCACTTAGAGTGTTAAGTGTGGCATGAGAACATGTGCTGGCAACTGCCATCATCAGACAAATGCCATCTCCAGACCTGGGAGATTTCACATTCAATAAAAAGGGACAGTTCCACCAGCTTCAAGGTCTAAACTGAAGGATTCAACTGCTTTGAACTGCACTGCAAGTCTGGATTGTTACCCTGAGAAGATGAATTAGCACAGACTGTTGTTACTCTGGTCTCACACATCAGGTTATCCCAAGACTTAATATGGCACAATCTCTAACCTGAGGTTAAATAACAGATTATTAATGCATCTTCATTTTTTTAAACTTTTAGCAACAAAACCTGGAAGGGAACAGTGTTGCAGTGATAAAATAAACCTCAATAAACAAATGAAAGAGTGGAAGAGTATTTTTTCATGCTCTTTGTAATCTTTCTGCTTTCAATCTTTTCTCTTCAGAAGGTCTACAGGCCTACAGTGTTTTATTCTACCCAGAAACCCAAAAGAAAGGAATTCCTCTGAAAAAATATGATAATAAGTAAGGTTCCCATCTCCCTTGAGATCACTAGTACTTTTGGTTTTCCTCTCTAATATCAGAATTAACTTCTTCCTATAAAACACAGTCCATGCCCCAGAGCTTAAATGTGTGTGGTGGGCAATGAAAAGCAGCATGCAAGAACATCTAAACATGAGATCAAGGAGTCCATGGAAAATATTTAGACAATTTGAAAACAAAGGAAGAACATGTTAAAAACCAGTCAGGCACTGCATTTTGACAACAACCACCCTGGGCTTACACGTGGGCTTCAAGTCACAATTTAACACCTTTCTGAAACTGTTCATCATGGTGTCTTAAGAACTAAAGAGTTAAAACATCAAAAGATGGACTGTTAACTCAAGAATCAGGCCTGGAGGAGGGTTGGGGTGTAGGTGGGGAGGGTGTAAGGAAGTAGGTGGGGGAGTAAACGAGTGAAGTTGCAGATTAGGTTTGGAAAAGCAACCACCATTTATCACTCACTGTTTTCCCTGATGTTATCCTCTCCCCATCTGCCCTCCTGAAATCTAGTGAGTGCTGTGATGAAATGTTTCTGTGGCAAGCTTAAATGCAGTTCAGACTCCAGCTGAGAAGACCCAGCCACTTACTGCAACTCTTCCATAGCTGTGGATACATGGGTAACATTTTGTGTCCAACCACTAAACTTCAGGAGATCGAATACTTCAGGGTAGATGCACAGAATCTACCCTCTCACTAGTATCTCCACTCAAACTAAACTCACATTATCCCGCTGGCACTCAGCCCAGAACAGCAAAATAAAGAGCTTAAAGTCCTGCCAAAATAATTTCTACTCAAATTAAGCAGTTGTAACATTTCTAAGGGCTAAAAAAACCACGGGCAACCGCTCGTTAGTTGGGCATATTGGCCTCATAGCTACACACCATATCAAGCAGCTTTGAACCACAGACCTACAGGAGACCATTCTGTCCAAATAACTGGAGTTTTAGTCTGTCCTGGAAGATTAGATCCATGTCATCCCTAACACTGAGCACTCAACAGCCCCCCTTTCAGAAAAGGTCAGATGTCCAGCTCAGACACAGGCATGTTTTTCACATCTACAGAGTATCCAAATTCTTCTTACCTTCTGAAGTGAAAGAATCTACAGAAGACAGTGGAGTCTCTCTGGTCCTTGTTCTTCCTGTAGCTGTCCAGGCGGCATTCCCTGCACTTGTGCAGGTGAGGGGCGATGTTATTGCAGGAACCATCCTGCACAAAAGCCTCCCCACTCTGCTGCAGCTTCTTCACTTTGGCAGCATCGGATAAGATGGATTTGCGCGCAATTACTGTGGGGAAGAGCACAGATTAGAAAAGCTTCAGCTTCTCACACAAAGGTGCCAGCAAATGTTATTTTAGCAACAGATCCACATAAACTTTTCACATTACATTGAAACAAAGTTATGCTAAAAATATTTGCAGTCGGCAGAAGCCTCTTCTCCAGTCCCCACAGCCTCAAGTCGTAGCTCCACTGGAGTCACACAGTCTGTGGACCCAAGTTTAACAGCTTCTTTTAGTCTTCCACAGAGGCGTACTTTGAAAGACCATCTGCTTTTAAAGGAAGTTCTTCAGTCATTAGAGCTGGAGGCCTGAGCAGATCAGAGCACACAGCAACATTTCACAAGAAATGAGGACAGAAGTACAACCTGGCCGTTTCTCAGTCCTGTTTTCACCCTTCATGATGCAACAGCTTTCAGCATCTTTCTGTAACAGATGCCAAACATCTCCCTTCCTCCCACACTCCAGTGAGGCCTCACAGGGCACAAAGTGCCTGCCTGGCTGGCTGTGTACATGTACTAATTATAGAACAGGACACAGTAATCCAAGACCAAGCAACATAAGATTGGAAAGAAAGGGAGATTTCCCAGAATCCTGAAGGATCAGCTACACCACCTGATACCCAGCAGGACACAGGACAGCAGGAGTGCGGCTCCTTAAACAACAACAGCCTTTCCCATTCTCTCCCATATGAAAAACTGAAGAGTTCACCAAGTGGAAAAGAGAAACAAGGTGGGTTGCTTTGGGGCAGGGCTTGATTTTTGATGGTGGTTACCAGGGTTTTGTTTGTTTTGCTTTCAGGACAGTTTTTTTAAATGAAAGCTCCTCTTGAACAGAGTTTTGAAAAAAACTTCCACCTCTCACCATGCTTGTAAAACTTAAGACTGCTGCTAAGAAAAGGCAGTCTCATTATGCCACCACCATTTGTATTGCAAACAGAACCTTGATTTTGTAACCTCTTTTGCCATTCTGTCCCTGCACACATTTTGTAACAACTTATTTCTAAAAAACTAATGATCAGTCCTTTTCCTTTATCAGAAAGGGACATTTTTCTCAAGTTTATTGCATTCTCTTTGTAAAAGAATGCACAAAATGACTTACATTCCTGATTCACTCAAACAATTTAAAGTACTGATTTTGCATATGCAACAAAGGACCCATCTGTATGTAGCTAGACAGAAAACACAACGGTTTTCAAGTGACAGGAAATTTTAAAAAATAACTTACTATTATCCTGGACCTTGGCACTTCCAGTCCAAAAGCTTTCACTTTCATTTCTGTCATAGAGAATCTCATTTGAATTTCTTCTAATAAAAAACTCCATGTCTGCAAGTTCATCGATCTTGTTTCCTTTGTGGCTGTTCTGGCCACTGCAGGGGCTCTGTGATTTAGCTCCAGACTCATTAAAGGAGAGAAGATGAGCATCTGAGGTCGAGGGTCTGCAGTCTAAAGTCCGCTGCAGTTCAACAGTGCCACTGCTTCTGGGTATTGCTATGGAAGAGTTGGGATTCTGCAACTGTTTCACAGAAATGCATTCCTTGGGGAAGTTCGCTGTGGGCTTCGTGAGAGGTTCGTTTGCGTTTTTCAGGTTGGTTCCTTTTTCATTAGTTGGATCAGTCAAAGGTGAGGATCTTGAGGTTTTCAGAGAGGTGTATTTACCATTGTTACCGTTAGGATTTTGCATTTGTTCCTTAGACACGAACCCCACTTTAGGAAAGGCCGTCAGATCTCCCTTCAATGGTTTAATTCCAGTACTAAGACAGGAAGGATGAGTTTCCGGTAAGCTCCGTCTACATGTGCTGAAACACAACGACAGGCAGAGAAAAAGGTGTCAAACAAATCAGGGCATCAGCTGCTCAATCGAGTCATACTTAAAGCTTGAAAGAGTAAATTTAGTTATTTAATTATGTGCTTTGAATTCTGATGTTTCAAGATTTTAAATTTTGTGTGAGGCCAAATAGGTTTGTGTTTTTGAGGTGGGTTTTTTGGGTTTGATTTTTTTTTCCAGAGTTAGACAGAATGATAAATCTCTACGCCCGTGTAGGCACACACAAATTTGGGTGCTGCACCTACTCCGCTACCTTTTCTCACAATTAAATAGTTGCTTTCTCGTTTTCCCCATGCAACTGCTGAATAACCAAATGCATTTCATTTGCATGTCTGTGTGAAAAGATTCTCAAGGAACTTCTGGCTGGCACCACAAGTCTATATCGGACACAGCAACACCTCTCAAACAAAAAGCTAAAAAGAAGAAAAATCATGTTTTCCACATTTAGCATGTGAGACAAGACACAAAACTAGTAGAACCAACCCTAAAGCACTTCAAATTTGAGTTCTCCTGTCACACTATTTCTACCATTATGTCCATTTTGTGACAGAACTGGGGGTAACAGTTCAAAGCCACTGGTGTTCAGCAGAAATACAGCTGAGTACAAGTACTTGATCTGCAAGGAGGCACCTGCCTGAATGTGTTCTGGTTTTCTGGCAGGAGAGGAATGCATTTGACAAGCAGGGACCACACTTCTGCATCCATGTACGGATGGGTACAATGAGGCAGTCACATTGGCCTGGGACACTGAAAGGGCCACTACCTCCAAGATAAAGATGAACATGGCATCAGAAAGTAAATTATTTATCCAGGGCAACTAAGTCTAACACTTTTCTACATCAATTTTACAGAAGAGTAATCACTACAGCTATTTAAAATGACCTCTGAGTTTGTTGTGGAGTTATTGGAGTTATTTCTGGAGGGAAAAACATCTGCATAAGCACAAAGTCATTGCTTACCCCTGAGGAGTTTCTGCACCAAGGTTGGGTGGTGAGTTTGCTGGCAGGGGCAGCCCTGGGTGCCTTTGGTCTTTATTTGCAGGAGTACATCCCAGCAATGCTTCACCCAGCACGGTTGGTACTGACTGCACATGTCCCTGGCTGGGAGAAACCTGCAAGGGAGACATGGACAGTTAGGAAAAGTCAGGATAACAGAAATACTGCTTTGCAGGGTTCAGCTTAAAAAGAAAAATATATTAATGGCCTTCCTACTGTATTTAATAAAGCAAATTAAAGACTCAGTTCATAAGACTGAAAGACTTTAGAGTGTCCTTTTAGACCTCATAGGTTCCATGAAAGACTGTTCATGTCAATTCATTTTCCCCCAATAAACAACAAACTTTTTTGGGGGAAAGGAAGTGTATTAAGCAAGTGGAAAGGAAGGCAGAAAGCTCTGCTCTTGTTAACTGCCAGTGCAATGATGTTTCTAAAGTAATTGCAGTAACTGTAATTCAGAAATAGATTTCTGAGCTCCTCTGAAAACCCCAAAGAAAATGAAAACTCTGAAGTTAGTCTGACAGCATTACCAAAAATCTAGATGTGAACTTCCTTGTAGCAAAAAGATCTTTGTACCAGGATTCTAGAAAGCGTTAAGCAAAGAAATCCTGTCTTGATTAAATCACCAGCCTCACAAATCTATAATCCATTTAGGAACACAACGGGCCACCAAGTTAGCAAGTGTCTTGAAAACAGCAGTTTTCTGTAGGGGTCCTTCCTCAGCTCCAATGTCCATATTTTACTCCCACATGCTCAACTTACTGCTGGAAGTTACACTACAGGCTTGTTAGAATCAACTCCAAAATATTTCTTCTCTGCTCTGGTATTACACAGCTGTCAGGCATCAAGTCAAGCTCTCAAAAACAAATGCTGGAGATAATTAACTCCACATCAGAAATCCCAGTACTATCACATACCAAGTAAAACAAAAAAAACATTACTTCAGCTTATCACTCCCATATATTCACACCCATCAAAACAAGAGAAACCAACACAGCTCATGCTTTCCTTTCTAGAAAGTACACTCACTTGTAATCCTTTGGAGAAAACAGTTGCAAAACATTTCCCAAAGAGTACAAAAGTGATAAGGGCTCCAGTCCTTCAAAGGAATGCAGACTGGAAAATTAGATGTAACTAACTTTACTACTTTAAGGAAAAATTATGTTGAAACAAGCTCTGAACGGAGATCATGGCAAATCTTCTGCAGGGCACTTGCAATGTGAAATAAAGACCAGCTTTGTGTGTATCAAGCAGGCTGCTCAATGGTTGGATGTGCAGAAAGCTGAAGAAAGGCAAACTGAACACCCCAAAGCTGCTAAAGGTGCTCAAGCACGAGCTGTAGAAACACAAGCAGACTATGACTGCAATGCACTGCTACTCCATTCTGACTTGCTGGTGGCTCTTCCTCGGTGGTAAATACAGGACAGGGCACTCTCTTCACTGAGAAATCTTATCCTGTACTTGCTGCCTCATGCTGTATCTTTTGTGAAGCCACTGAAGATTGCTAATAATTATATCCACTGATAAATGAAATACACAGAGTTGACTCTGCACAGAGGCAGAGAAACGCAACCCTCCCACACCCCCACCATTCCAGAGCTTTCAGAAGTCTGGCTACTCCTGCCTGAAGTGCAGTTTTTGGCCTGAAACACTGGGTCAAAATAAGAGGGTAAGTCTGATGCACTGTTCTTCAGCCAAGCCATCATTTTTCATTTGCATTTCTACACTTAGCAACATTGTCTTTTGACCTTTGAGAGCTTATTTACCTCAGTGATACCTGGCAGGTCACTCACAAAAGAAATGAGAGTAGATATGGAAGTACCAGAAAAGCAGCCACACTCCCTTTCTGTACTGAAAAAACCTTCTTCCACACTGCTGCTTATGTAGCTTGAATCCCCAAAGGATGCAAGTGTAGCTGAAGATTTTGGGTTCAAGTACAAAACAGTTTAAGAAGGAACGTGAAAAGCAAAGGTTATAGACTTGAGAACTGCTTTGTGTTTTCTCCCACTACAGAATACATGACCAGGCAGGCCAACTCCTAAGCAGAAAGAGGGGGCAAAAAGTGAAAAAAAAAAAAAAATAAACCAACCAAACAAAACCAACACACCACCAACCTTCAAGGCTTAGTAACTTTTGCTTCTATTCTCACAAGGCAAGATGTTCTACTCATGCCCAGACAAGTCTGAAAGGACTCAACACACCCTCCAAGAGATTTATTATTCTACTTTCCAATCTAATCCTTATTTGTTTTGAGAAGTGACATAACCATTACATAACAGTCATATATAACAGAGCAAGACATTACCTCAGGAGAAGATTTTGTGTGTTTAGCATCACCACTTCCACCATTCTCAGATGACTTCCTTTTCACACCCCCAATTCTTTTTGATTTATCTGGAAGAGAAGGTGATCAGGATTAGTCTATTTATCACAAATACCCTACTTGGTGTTTGAAGGACAAACAATAATAGGTCTTACCACACTTCCCATTGTTGTCATATATGATTTCAACATGAATTAACTCTGGATCAAGAGTTTTTAAAGCTGGAATCTTGGAACAAGAAACAGAAGCAGTCATTTAGAAGGAGAAAGTTACTATTTGAATATATTTATCTCAGATATTGTGGGACACTTCTAGGATCTTTGAATACCAAGCTGGGTTTAACAATATGCCCTGTGACAGTGTCTCTGCAGGAAAACACACACAAACTGGTGTTTCAGGGCACTGTCTGCACAGCACAGAGAGCAAAGAAACCACAGTCACATTTGCTTCACTCTTCAAATACAAATTCCAGGTCTCCCTCATTTTGCATAGAAGGACATTTGTTACTTAACAATCTACCAGCAGCACACAGAAACACTTTGGGTAATTCTGCACTACACCAATCCCTGTGTTTTAAGATTACAGTAAAGACAGAAATAAAAATGGTGTTGGTGGGGATATAAATACAAGTTCTTACCCATTCCCCATATCTGTTTGTAAACCCACAGCAACTGGTTCCTACCTCCTGGCAGTTGACTTCCAGAGTCCTGGTAGCTGGATTGCCATTGACAACAACTGCTGTGAACCACTGAGTAGATGGATCCAGGCTATAAATTCTAATTTTTGAACCAATGATATTTTTTCCACCTTAAAAATTGGGGGGGAAAAAAAAAAAAAAGCTTGAGACAAAGGAGGCATGAAGATCATCATAGTTATCAATATGAATTTGCCAACAGTATTGCATGCAAAATGCAAGAAAGCAAAACAAACTGAGAACCTTTAGACAACTTCCACATAAGCTGGAAGAAAAATTATACAACTATGTTCCAGCTACCTCCTTCCTGGAATAGTTCAATGAAGTTGTGTGGAGGCTAAGACACACAGCAGAGGCCAGACTAACCTCCAGATTTCAGACTGTGAGGCAGATCAGTGGACACAGAAATGAAGATTCAATGACTAGATGGGAATTTTTCCTCTCTTTCCAGTATTGGAAATGGCAACTCTTAAGTTGCAATATTTGCCTTTCCATAAAAGCAAGACATTCCTTGTACATGCAAGCACATGACTACAAATATGCTCGTATGAACCCAGTAATTAAGAATTGGAAGCTGGCAAACCAACAAATTTAATTTGATGAAAAAGGAAGTCTCTATACAAAGCTTTGGAGGCTTTTATAAACAAGCAGCAAACAAAAAAAAAAATCAAGTTACTTGAAACAATAAACTACTCCAGCTAACTTCAGTTGAGAATTTCTACAAGTTTGGTTTCTCTTTCACAAGTAGGAGGCCACCTGTGTGCACTTAAATTACACACACTCTTACAAGGGAAATACTTGAAACTTAAATCTCTACAATCCTTCACATTTTGCATTCACTGTCAAAGCAGAATCAGTATTATTAAAAAGCTTTTATCCCCTAGAACAGGTTACCAATGAATTAAACCATCACTGAAGAGATTTCCATTTGGATTTGTTGTCAGTTTTCTGCTCCAGAGTCTGCTCATACCTTGGACCAAGCGTGTTTCATCCAGGTGTTTCTTCACCAAAGCCTGGATTTCTTCATTTACATGTTGATCATCCTTAAGAGAAAGCCTGGAACTGTCCACATCCTATTTATGAAAAAAAGAACGTAAGTTTGTATTAAGGATAATGCTTTTGACTAACAAAACCCCGTAATATTTAGGAACAAGATGGAAGCAACTGATACAAGTCCAACAAGTTTCTCATTACTGTGTTACTTCAGCTCCAGGATGTCGGATTTGAAGCAGACACCACTTTCTTACCACTAATTTGCATCAACCATCTGCAAGCCAGACTGAACTGAGCTCTCCAAGTCCACTTTAACACTGTTCTGAAAACAACCCAGTTTTGTTTTAGTAGATTGCTAAGTTAAATTAAGAAATAGATGGTTCAATGTAAGATTTTAAGTTCTCAGAAGTAGCAACTTATTTGTCCTGAGCAGATGCAAATATTTAAGTTTCATGTTTCTATTCATGACATTAATGTCAAGATCCAATCCATCTCAAGATACCATTATAAAATGTACATATGAATAAAAACAGAGTCAGCTACATCTAAATCATTCATAATTATTGGGCAATCATGTATTTATATTACAGTTGAGGGTTTTTTTTCCCTTCCTTGGTATGTAAAACAAGCTGCTTGTTGAATTCTTGAATTAGAATTGATTCTGAAATGGAAAGTTCAGAGCAAATTTCCACCCAAGGCTCAAAGAGTGCTGTTAAGAAAAGAGTTTTAGGGTTTTTTGGGGTTGGTTGTTTGGGGTTTTTTTTGTCCCATGCACTGCTCTGGTATTTGTAAGAGACAAAAAAGACTGAAGGGCCAGAAGTCAATAAACTTATTCCAGATGCCAGTAAAGCAACCTTCTCCTCTGCAGTGTTGAGATAAGGCTTCTACATAAAGACACCTCCACCCTGCTTGTTGAGCCAACACAGGCAAGACAACCACATACAGCTCAAATTTAGCTTTTAGTGATTCCTTGGTTAGTTTCTCAAGAGAACCTGTGCATTTGCTGACTGTTTACAAGCCAAAGCAGAAACTAATGATGGCACTACTGGCAGTCTCAACCTGGGACATCTATTACTATTTTTATTTCAGCCTGTTTATAGGTCCTGAGAGTAGTTTCCTGAAAAGGCTAAATCCTTTATCCTTAGCAGATACTATTCTTGTAAACACCTGACCAGCCAATCACAAGGGGCAATTGTTTCAACCCATCTGTACCTAATTTTCACTAATAAACTGTCCTCATGGTGCTCAATGAAGGGACTGTAATTCAACCATCTCATTTATATTCTGCCCAATTCCTCATTTGTTTAGGATTAGCAGTGATGTGCTTCTGTTAAATAGCAAGATTAATTCCTGACTCCCCTGCAACTCCTTTCATGGTAATGACAGTCCTGTTCACAAGAACAAAGGGAAACTATTCCAGGTTATCCCCAAGATCAACATGATGCAACTGCTGTCACTTGAGCTGAGTAACTGCCCCAGCACACTCCCTCATCCAGCTCTCCTCAGTGACCACGTCCTGGATCAGCTTCAGGAGGTTTCTAATTGACACATTACATTCAGAACAGATATTTATGAGTTATGGCAATAAACACCTACCTGGATGGGTGTCAAAAGGTCCTTCGACAGAAAAATACATCTCTCCTCGCCCAGATAGCGCACTGAAACCAGTGATCCCATACCAGCTTTGTCCACCAAGGACTTGTAAGTCTACAAAAGTGATAAACATGTTCTTAGAAACAGAGTTAAGAAGATCTCATCATTCACCATTTGCATTTTAAAGATTACTTTAGTTTTGCATCTATTTTGCTGTTAAGCTACTACATCTACATGCAACTCTTGAAAGCTAGTTTCTAATAAAACTTCTAATACATGCTTAACGAAGGAGTTACTGGACTACACTTGAAATTAATTTCATCCATTAGAATGAGTTTGGAATTCGGTGCAGGTGGCTGTCATTAGCATTCATTCATCTCAACATGAACAATTTACTGATATAATAATTCTAATGGTGCATGTGTTATTAAAAGCCCTCCTTATAGTAGATTGAGGGAATAACCAGCAAATCAATAAATGGTTTACAATGAAGGTCTCATAACTTGTACATTGGCAATATACTGAAATCTTAATTTAGGCATGTGTGATGACTTGGACAGCCTCATAGTTACACCACTGCAGTGCAATGATGAAGCTGTGTTCAGGTATACCAGAGGCTTCCAGAGCAGACAAGGAAAAAAAATTTCCTTTAAAAGCTTCTGAACACTTCCTAATATGTTCAAAGTTAAATTTTGCCTAGCCCTGCAGTAACAGCTCTGAGTGGGAAGGCATCAGGAGCCTGGAACAACAGAAGTGCCAAGAATAAGATATATTTGTGCTCCATTTAAAAGAAAAAAAGAGAATCATTCTGGTAGAACATATACTTGGGTTTTCTAAGGACTGATCAAAGAAAGACCTTCTTCCCCCTTCTTGTTTTCACCTCAGTTAGGTCAGCATTGGCAGAGAGGCAGGATCACCCCAGGAGGGACAAGAGTCTCTCCAGGAGCAATTGGGCATTACAAGAGTTCTACAGAGCTACTCCACTTGTCAGGAACACAAATCCACACAACCTCTTTTATGACCTTTTCTTTCCTGCCCTGCATGGTGGTAAAGGGAGAAGAAGCCTTTTTTGCTAAGGCAAGCTCCAGAATTGGGAATCACTTTATCCTACAGAGTCCCTCTGCTAAATGAGCTTTGGAATATGCACCCTGCACAAACTAGCATATCAAACACACCAGGAAGAAAACCTTATGCACAAATTCTCCACTAAGAACTGTTCAGACACTTGGAAATGGACAACAGCTAAGTTTAAATAAGCAGGCTTTCAGTCCATCTTATCAGCAAAATCACCAGCAGAACTGCTGATATTAATCCACAGCTCAGGAAATAAAATTAAGGATTCCTATTTCCACTTCCTCCCTCATCCCACTTGGCCCTATTTCCAATAAATATTTGCTTAGATTAGCTTTGCATAAGAAAAAAAATCAGCTAAAACACAGCACTATGAATTCTACTGCACAATTTACACCTAGCAAAAAGTATTAAAACATGAACTACAAGTTCAGTATAATTCATGTTCAGCAAGTTCACATGTTTGCATCTTCATTTATCTCACAACTACTTTCTTGAGTAGCAATACCCAAAGAAGTCAAGTAGAACTATACTGGCTGAATACATTAAGAAATGTTCCCTGTTCACCTCTCCTGGGTAATTTGCCTATCCAGCCATGCATAGCAGTTACAGGAAGCTTAGTTCTCTGCCTTATACAGTGTATCTCACGTTTTTACATGCAAAAAATCCAAATCTCACAAGTCACCTGTGCCAGGCAGACATCACATAAGAACCGTTTGAATTATTTTTGTCTCAGGATCAAGAACCACTGTAGAATTAACACTACCTGAGGCAGAGCCAAACAAGAATTTTCAAGTAAAAATACAGGCTTATCCTTAAAAACCTATTATTTACCCTTTTTCTCTATTCTTATCTGCAATTTCATGCAAGAAGGAAAGAGCCATGAGACCAGAGGGAGAAGGAATTAACACTGTACAGAACAGTGGTTTGGGAGAGAAGCGAAGTCATAAAAATACATTCTTGTGTCCACAGGCAAAACACACCAACTTCAAGTGCTGACAAGCTCTGTCCAGCTCCAGCTGTACAGACATTTAGTCTCCCTTCCCACGGCACCTAAAAGTGAGGCTGAGGTAGAGAAATCCACCCTTGTGACAGGACCATCCCCAGAAGGTGGAACTGCAGAAGTTCCATGCAAAGTGAGTCAAGCCAATGTGTACTTGCCATTGCAGGCCACTGGACAGCAGGCATGGACTGGGATTTTCTTTCAGCCAGCACCAGCTTTTGCTCCACCAGGAATGCTATCATTGTATGGCTGTAGACTTCTATCCATCTTCGTTTTTCCCATGGCTCATCATCAAATTCCACACAAATCTACAGAAAGGAAGCAAAGCAAAGGAGTGACTAACCATAAAATTCAGGCACAGTCAACATGGAAAAGGAGAAACAAACATCAATTTACTCAAAAATAAAGAAATCATTGCCAGTACTACAATACTAGCATGATTATTGCCTTTCTGTCAACACAATCAAGCAATTGCTAAAGCATCCCAAGACTGACCTGCTATTTTATAAGTGATAATCAATGTTAACTGGCTTATCATCATTACTGTCACATAAAACAGTAATATTCCCACTTCACTTTACAACTTCCCATCTCAGAAAGTCCAGTGCTGCCCAAGGACAGTTAAATGTGTTAACACTGTCACCACTGTTCACAAGCAGGGAAAAACACAACTATAAAAACTACTAAAACCAACAGAAGGGACACACGGATTTTCCACAAATTTTAGAGCAGTTGAATAAAAAAGTTGTGTTTTCCAGATATATTTTAAGAATAACAGTCTCAAAGAATACCTTTAGCCAATTTATTGACAGCACAAATGACAGTAAACCAGCAAAGGTGACCAAATTGTATAATGGTTGCTTCTAACTGCTTTTTATCCTTACAAATTTCAGAAGCAACTATACAAACTTTCCAAAGGGAAAAAAACTGTCACTTCATGGCAAAAACATGGTGGTTTAACAAATTTCTTTGGGATGGCATTACCCTTCTTTGGTAGGCAAGACAGAGAGATCAGCAAATGACTGGGAAAGACCACAAATAAAACTTTGCCTGAATACAGGAATCAGAACATGCGGGAGAGGACTCTACTCTGGGAAAAAAATAATCATTCCCTCTTTTCATAAAACATAACATTCCAGTCTAAATACATTTAAATAACAGCAGAGAAATCTCAATTGAGTGAATCTTAGAAACATTTCCTGGTGTTTACCTTCCCTCTCAGGGGAGAGGCAAGTGAAAACCTGCACACAAAACAGCACTACCACAGCCAGGAGTCATCGAACTAATGGGTGCAGAAATGAACTTAGTCATTTTGAGGTGCACAGAAACAATGAAAGAGATAAGCAAATAACAAGTAACAGAACCAGAAGGGCTTGTTTTGTCTACAGCATTAGCACTGCACAAACAGGAAAATACAGTTGAGTCAATAATTTCAACAGCAGTTGACAGTCCTTCTACACAAAACGTAAAGTTTGAGAAATAAGTACTTCTACTCCTTTACAATACAAATATTTAATCCCCCCTCTCAATCCATTACTATTTTGGTTCTATCAATCATTCTTCCACAGAGCCACGAGAGGAAACGAGATGGGACGCGTTTTGGTACAAAGCCCTCCAAGCCTCCATTGTCTGCCCTGCAACTTCTTTTAACACTTGAACTGGAGAACTCATCAACTCAATCGCTTCTGGCAGAACCGTAACCAGTCTCAAAGCTCACAATAGAGACCCCAACAGCACCTGCTCCTTCTCCTTTCTGCAGAGAAAGTCCTTAAGGAGAGCTTTCTGCACCAACCTCCTCCTCACTCCAGGCCACGGCACAGGCACAGCCCCGCGCCCAAAGATGGACAAAGCTCCACCCCCGCCGCAGATCCACAACAAGAAGCTCACAACAAAGTTTGCGCTTTCGAGAAAGAGTTAGAAACACCCACGGTTTCTTTTTGTTTGACAAGGAAGAGGTGCTTTTGCAGTTACTCAGAGGTCACCAAGTTCCTCCCATTACAAAAAAGAGGCAAGGAAACAGTTTAAAATGGAAAGATGGTGCTGTTCTTGCTGTCACAGGACAGCCACGGAAGTCCCTTGGAGAAACCAGGACAATGTACAAGACGCCACTGCTACAATGGAGTCTTGTCCTTGGGGAGTAAGAACTCGCTCTATACCCCCTGTATACCCAGACACGGCTGAATACTTTTACTGACTACAGTTGCCAAATAAAGCCTCTTAAGAACTTCAGAGTCAAACTGTAAAACGTCCCTTGACTTCCACACAAAATACACAGCTAACAAGTTACACCACGCTTGCAAACCACTGCCTCCGTGTACAAAAACCCCGTTGGTAATCATTAATAAGAAGTGGCCACCATGCAAGAGGAGTCCGAGAAACCTCCAACACCAGACACGAATTTGGCACGTCTTTCAAGACCTACGTACTTGTCCATGACCAGTTACTCCAAAGAGCAGGACAGGAAAGTCACCAAGCCCAACAACACTGGAAGGTTTCAGTTTCATCTCTGGGGGGAAAAGAAACCCGTTCCCAACTGGCAAGACCTCAAAACTACAGAAATAAAACCTAGGCACGGCAGGTGCGGCAAAAAAATCTGTTTTTCAAAACGCTGGTGGAAGAAAAGCACATTTATAATTAGTTTGAGGTAGTTGCTGGCATTAGTAGGAGCACACCGGGGAATCCCTCGGCAGAGGTGCACATGATTCCAAGCGCGTTGGCCAAGCAGACCTTCCCCCCACCGGGAGCAGCGTGTGCTCACACGTGTACACACACCCACGGGGTTCCCAGGGCGCAGGTAAAGCACTCTGGATTTAGCAGGTCGCCGTGAAAGTTCCCGGTTACCTTCAGGTCTGGTTTGGATATGTCCGTGTGTGACACTGCCCGGATCCTGCCCGACTTCCAGGGCCATTCCGAGATGCGGGTGGCGTCCCACGACCTGTCCTCCTCCTCCGACAGGCACAGGAACCTCTTCCCCACGAGCAGGGACCAGCTCCCCTCGAGCCTCAGCACCATTTTAACTCATCGGGAGGCCTTCGGGGAGGAAACCGAGGGGAGGAGGAGAGAAACACATAGAGCGGGGCGGTGAGCGCTTCCTCCTTCCCCTCCTGGCCCCTCCCGGTTCTCCAAGGGACTCCGGACGAGCCCCTGACACCCCCCTGCCCACCGTCCTGTTAACCACTGTCCGGCGGGGGTGGGTGGAAGGCAACACCAAGAACGTATTTCCAGAATGGCTGCAGCGCAGCTCCCGGCCATTCCCACCCCCGCCGCCTCTTTGTTCCTTCCTCCGAGCAGCCGGAGCGCCGGGCGGCAGCCCAAGGGGAGGAAGGCAGGCGACCGGGCCAAGCTCCTTCCGCCTCACCAATACCCCGTCCTGCCTTGCCCGGGCAGCCCTCCAGCCCTGTCCTTGCCCTCACCTGCTCCCCCCCGGCCCCACTGCCGGTGCACCCCGCGGTCAGTCCGGGCGAGGGTCCCGCTCCCCTCCGCCCCCCCCGCCCCGATCGCCGCCGCGGCCGAACGACACTGTCGGCGCGGAGCCGCGCACACGCCCCCTCACCCGTGCGCGCGCCCCCGTCCCGCGCTCGTATTGGCTGCGCCGCGCCGGCGGGGCGGGGCCCGCGGCGAGCCTCCTGCCGCGATTGGACCGGAGGGGCGGGGCCCGCGCGCCCGGCCACGCCCCCGAAACCGTTGCTCAGCAGATGGCGGATAAAAAAATAAAAAAAGGCTGTAACCTTCCGCGGGAGCTTCGAGGGAAGGAGTCCCTCAGGAGGGCAGCCCGCGGGGCGCCCACAGCCCGGCCCCAAGGGAAGCACGAACGCGCTTCGGGCCGCGGTGCCTCTCCAGGTCCGCGTTCCTTCCTCGGGCGTGCCGACCCTTCAGCTGTAGGGCCGCCTTCGGGGACGGCGGAAGAATCCGAGGGAGGCCAGAGGGTGTGAGACAACCGCTTATACGTGCGGCTCGCGGCGTACTCAGATATAGCACAGGGGGCGGTGGCACCCGCGGGGCGCTGCCGCGCATGCGCGCGGGGGCGGGGCTGGCACCTGCGGGAGTGCCCCACAGGCCGCCATCTTGTTGGGCTGAGGGAAAATGGGTCCAGCCGGGCCCTCCGTGCTCAGGGAACGGCATAAGGCGAAATAGGACAAAAATAAGGCGTGCCTGAGGTTCCTGGGCAGGATGGCAGGCTGTGGAGGCGCTCTGGTTGTGGTTGGTGCGGCTTGTGTGGTTGTATCTTTAGGCAAATGGCTGCCACCAACTCGTGCCTTTTAACACTAGACCTGTGTGTTCTTAAAAAAGACAAGCCAAGGCCACAAAATCACAGAATGGTTCGTGATGGAAGGGCCCTTAAACACCATCTGGTTCCAACCCCTTGCCATGGGCAGGGACACCTTCCACTACATCAGGCTGCTCCAAGCCCTGTGCAAGCTGACTTTAAACACTTCCAGGGATGGGGCAGTCACAGCATCTCTGGACAACCTGTTGCAGAGCCTCACCACTGTCACAGCAAAGAATTTCTTCCTAATAGCTAACCCTACTCTCTTTAAGCTATGAGAACCAAGTACTTAGAATATGGCAGTGGCTGGCTGATAGTGTTTAGCAGTGACCCAGCAGGACCCACATACACCTTGTTACCACAAGACTTTCCCACCAGAACGTGTGAGAAGGAGAAGACCAAAAATGAAGAAAGTACCTAAGGCCAAGAAGCTGTTGACTCATCCAGTTTGCTGGAAACCCTCAGTGCTCAGCTTGTGCTTTCTCCATGGCTCCATCCATCATCGGAGATGTCTGAGCGCCAGAAATCCCCATCAGACAGCAGCAGGATATTCCTGCCACGTTCTGGTCTCACACTCCATTTTCTCCAAGAATCGAGCCCAAAACTTGTGTTAAATTCATTTTTTAAGCCTTTCCCACCAATTTGTGTCAAGACTCTTCACTGACCACTTGTCTACTACATTCAGACAAACACGTACATATGAAATCAAAAGGCACTAAAGCTTCCTCATGTGCCACGATGAGAGAAATGCTGTTCTTGTTCAGGCAGCCCAATTTTCATGATAACTGTAGGCAATCTTCAGAGATTTCTATCAGTCGGATGAACCTATTTGCAGTATTTTCTGCAGGGAAAAACAAGGATATAAAATAAATAATAGAAAATTAATAGATGAGCAACTGCTTGTAGCCTGAAGAACTACCCATTAGCAGGTACTGGAAGAAGAAACAGCTATGCTTGCTTCTCAGATTTAAATATTTACTGTATAGACCAGACCTACAAAGTGGAATTTGTGATAAGGTATTTCATGAAGCAAGCTAGATTTGAAAACACCAAATTACTTGTTTAATTGTAGGCATCAGACTCTTGTAACAGCAGCTGTACAACGTAAACATCACACAATATTGGTGTTGCATAACCTCCTTATTTAAAACCCTTGGGTTTTATGCATACAGAACTCTTTGCCTCAAAAAGGAGCTGATTAATACACGCAGGGAGAGGGATGTCAGGCAATAAGGAAGCAACATTAGTCAACCCAATAAATCAAGCTGTTGGTAGCACTCCAGTTGCCTCATTAGGCATTCCATTGAACTTTTTTCCCATTAGCACCAGAAAAAAGGAAACCTTTAAGGAGAGATTTCAATGACAACAACGTGAATTTTGTGAATGAGCAGCTCCCACGTGCGAAGAGGAGCATGAAGGTTGGTCAAACTTGTTTTAAAATTTAATGTTTTGGGTAGTACTGACCTAAAAGGCTGAGAGTAAGTGAGCAAGCATGGGATGACGTAGTCCATGAATGCCCTTGAAAATGAACTTACACTTGGAAATCATGCAGTCCAAATGCAACATTCTGAATGTACATAAAGTAAAACAAATTGACAGACACCAGAAGAGAAGATGGTGAAGCAGACAGAGCACAAGTTGACAGAAGCCTGGACAAAACTCAAGCATCCAGAGTAGAAACAAGTTTTCAGTCCTGAAAGAGTAGAGGTATTCAAAACCTAAGGGTAGAAGCCACATAATGTAAGATTTTTTTTTCTTATGAAGCAGGGAAGATAATCAGCTACATGCTTCACTTCCCTAGGATTCCTCATTCCTTGAAATTAGATCAGGACCAAATATCCTTTTTTTAATATCTAGCTTCTTTAAAAGTTATACATTTAAGATAACCAGTCCTGGGTCAAAAAGCAAAATATATAAAATTTAAAATTATGACTCTAAAGTCTCTGAATTTGTTGCATAGTTTATTTTTCCCAGGATTACAAACATACCATACCGAAAAATAAGTACCATTGTTTTTCTTACCTGGTTTTTTTTATCACCACTCACAATAGTCTCCACAAAAAACTAACGTCTACTGGGAATATTTTGTGTGCATATGCCCACCCTCACTCTCACAGCGTGTCGACAGAAACATCAGCATGTTCAGAAATGACTTTCAAACACACACTGTGGTAATGGCACAGCTGCATTTACCTCTGCAGAACACAATGTCTGTCGAGGTGCCTTGCAAAACAAAGCAGTGCTGTAAATATGCAGAACTGATTAAACCTCAAAGCAGGAGATTTCAACCCTTTCTTCTGCCTGCAAGGAGAAGTCTTGAGCATATTTTTACCAGCTGGCTCTACCCGCTGGGTTGAACTGGTAATAGGTAAGCCTTTAGCTCCTACATGGGAGAGGAGTAATCTCTGCAAACAGATGCTCTTTAAACAGTAACTTCAGAACACACTTGAATAAATTTGTCCTTTCAACCACCAGTAAGTAACAGAAAATTTCTCTTGTGCTGTGTGCCACTAGGAAAAAACAGAAGAGGCTTTCAGTTTTGAATTTAATTCTTTGAATTTAACAATTCAGTTTAAATTTGAATTCAGCAGTAAAAGTCTATAGCCAATTTTATGCCTAAATAATTGCACGTTCAGGCATTTACGCCTACCTCTCTGCATATAAAATCTGAGTGTGCTATTCAAATATTTGTGCTTTAAAATTGGCCTCTCACTGTCCAAAGTGTTTGATATCACCAATCACAGGCACTTTGCAAGAAATGGACATTTCAGTTGGAGTAGGGCCCATAGGTAAGTTAACTGTCATGGCATTATGTCCTCAGAAGTTGTTTTCCATGATAGGAGGGAGCAGATTGTTTTTCAGGGCTCTCCTGCATTTCCAGGATAAACCTCTACGTTTGTGTGCAGCTACAGCAAACAATGATCAGGGCACTGGCTTTTAAAATCTCTACTGTAGCAACATTTTAAAGGTCTCCACTCTCAATCAAAGGCCCTTTGGACAGGAGGCTGTACAAGCAGAGAGGGAGAATATGGAGTCCTTTATCTTCTACTGATTGGTGATGGAGGCGTAAGGACGTGTAATTAAAGTTGGAAGTGCTTATGGTCAGGCTACAAAAATACCAGCTGTCCTAAATAGGAACGGGGCTTTGGGAGATACCCAACAGTTCATTTCTCTGGTATGTCTTGAGATGTGATGCTAAAGAATGACTGAAAACAGACCACCAGAAACGTTCCTATTCACTAGCACCAAACTGATGGAGGTAAGTTACTCCTTAGGTAGCTAAAGTAGATCAGTTAGTATTCATATCCAGCTGAGCTCTAGTTACAGCTTGAAAAGATAAAAGCCTGTACAAGCTCTTTGCTCAGGTCCAGCTGTGTCACCTCAGCACACCTCACCTGGATCAGCTTTGCAAGACTGGCAGGTCTAGTTCCGGGTCTTTTTCTTCCACAATTATCTCTTTACCGTAAGTTAAAATGAAATATTTTGTGTCTCACATTAGTTAATATTGTCTCCCTGTCGGAAGCTGAAGGAAGCACGTATTTTGACACCAAGTACATCATAATTTTATGCAATTAAGTTTACTTGCTGAAGGAAAAACTCCATAAGAAATGCTGAACTTTTTTCCACTCCCATACATACTCTGCAGTGGGGACCAACTTTCTTTTGCTAGTGATGAGTTAGTGGGACATAGATCTGCTATCCCAGCTGTAGAAACAGAAAATCATGAGAGGACTCTTAGGATGATAAATCAGGATCAATTATTAAATTTTAATTGAATATTAATTTAACATTTAATGATTTAATTATTTAATTGGATGTTAAGTATTGTCTGGGGATTGGGATTGGATATTAAATTTTGCAGATTCATTCTAAAGTCAAACAGGTATTTATAGAGAGAGTAATGCAATAACCTTTACAGAATAAACATTAGACATAAGGTGTGGTGAGTAATTCCATGCTGATTTTGTTTTTTCTTGGCTGCTTCAGAGGAAGAAGGCCTGTTTTGGAAGAAAAAAACCCTTTCCCCTCAGGTGTTAATAAATTATCAGTTAATAATTCAAAGGGTTTGGGTTATCATTCTTTAATAAAAGAATGCAAATCTATATAATCTTGATGGATATACCCGAATCAAGTCTTAGAAACCACCACCACAGGAACATCTTTGTGATGTGCAAAAGGAGACACTGAAAGTCAGGTAAAGCAACACAGTGAACTTTAAACAACATTGTTTAATGAACTGTGGGAAACCATTCTTTGTTAATTTGCTTTATTTCCAAAAGCCTCACAACAAAACTGAAAGCACAACATGTTGGTCATATTTTGGTGCTTAATAACAACCAGGCTCTTTCATCATTGAAGCAACATAACCTGGCTCAGGCAGAGACCAGTTAGCCTTTGTACCGTTCCCTGCCACTGCCAGAGTGGATCTTAAAGCTTATTACAAGTGCATCCTGCTCTTCCTTTTAAACAAACCTGTCTTGTGATTGAGTGTCTTCCCTCCAGAGAAATCTTACACCTTTCTCTTGTGGATCTGGCAGGAGATTTCAGCAGCTTCTGGGCACATGTAGGTGTCAGGCCAGCGAGTCCTAGACTAGGTGATAGGAATTGTTCCAATATTGAACTGGCCTGCTACCTACTTTTCTAAGATCATTTGGATGAAATTCGCAGTGCTGCTTTTGATTATTCAAAATCACGTGTTTTCTCTTGAAAGTTCTCTCAGCTTTGGTAATTTGATGTAGTTTTTGACTGAACATGGGGAGAAGTGGTGATTGTTGTGAGTTATGTGCCATTGTGAGTATGTGCCATTTGGATAAGAATCTTGACTGCTCTTGAATGTGTATTCACTTAAAAAGAAGGTTTTTTAAATTCTGTATATTGTGCTGATATAACGTTAACAAAGCTGAAGTAATGTATCACTAAAGCTAAAAAAAAAAAGTGAAATATTAAGATCCCAGATATTGGTGAATATAGAACTGGGAATATTTAAAAATTGTATGTTGCTAAATGTGACCTAGTTGGTATAACACGGAACTGGGAGCCAAAGCTGGAATCTAACACTGTGTCATTAGGCAGATAATTTAATTCACCTCATTTCTCTGTAAGATGGAGATAACAATAATCATTCTTATGAATTGCTTTGTGTTATGCACCTGAAAGATGATGAGTATTATAGGTACTAATTAAACATTATTTTAATCTTCAAATTTCCTTTCCCTTTTAAACTTTTTAATAAGTGTTTATGCTCCCTTAATGCCAGAGAGGAAAAAAGCATGATTGTGAAGCAGCTGCTAAGAATTTTTCCCAGAAGATATTTAATATTAAATTGGGATTGAGTCATCAGTTTCAGATAAAGGGGCAATGCAAGAAACAATATGTGAGAGTTGAGATTTTGAGTGAAATACATTCAAAGCAGAATCAGAGCAGCTGACACACCTGTGCCATCAAACTGGCTCCCACCTTTCTTGTACTCTCAGTCCAGAAATTTGGAATGGGCACTGTAATTTCTCTTCAGCTTAGAGAAATGTAACAGCATTGCTTTTGAACTGGGCAGTTGTGAGGCCACGGGGATGGCAGCTGGACTGCAGGCTGAAGCCTGCACTACAGCCGTACTGGTAATTGTATCACTCACTGTATTTGTCCTTGCAAACCACTCAGTAATTTTCTACTCTCTGTAAAGTTCCCCAAGTCAAGTACATGTCAGTGAAACTTAGGAGTGCCCTTTCCTTGCCCATTTCTCTTCGCAGCTGTCACAGACTAATGGCTGCTCTCCAAACCCAAGTAGAGGTTTGCCTAAAATTAAAACAGTGGTTCTGAAGCAGATTCCTGACTCCAGTGAAACTAGGAATTTCATCCACTGATTTTTTGAAGAGATCTTATGTCAGCCTTGACTTCCTGTAGGAGAAAAATTGCAATTTGTACTGTCTCTCATCTCTTCTTAAAAGCATAAGAAGGCAAATTTGAACTTCTCCTGCTTCCCAATTTCTACTACCCTAAACAGCATAATTACCTAACTGCAGTTGTCCAAAAATGGAAATTACATTTTCCAGTTTCCTTTGCAGAGGAACTTTTTCTGCAGCATAGGTTTCCAGTGGATCTCCTTACTCTTATTTCCACATTATAACAGAATAAAATTTACAGCTGCAGTTTTCTAATGAGAATGTAAGAGACACAGCCAAGTTACTCCAGGCTGTCTCTGTTGTCCAACAAACTTGGACTTATAAACAATGAAGAGTAGCTTGAAACCTGTATGTCTACCTTGGGATGGCTGGAGATGGATTTGTTTTAAAAGCAAGCAGGAAAATATTTTAGGTAATTGAAATAATTGGCAAGGCTGAAAGGGATTTTGTAAATGCAGTGTTAGAGAAAAAAAGTCAGCAGCTCATTGGAGCTCATTGAATTTTAGCAGGCATGGGTTGCATGTCAGGTGTTTGGTTCCCTGACTCACACCATGAGATGATTAGCATTGTGCCTCTGGTTGCAGCAGAGGTAGCATGTGCCTCACTTTGTATAACATGTAGGTCACAAACTGCCAGTACAGAAAATATGCATTTAATGAGCTTCATCCACCAGCAGGCATCTCGTTGTCTAGGCCTACTCTTCAGGGAGCGAAGAGGGGCATCTCCAGAAGGAGATTCATACTAAAATAGATGTCTAGAATAAGTGGGACAAATTATCCTTCAGAGGTGTCTGATCTTCCTCATTTTGCTGAAGAGGTCCCTGATTATTGCCTTTTGTTCCACACTTTCTATAAGAGTAAATGCTGAACTAGATACAAACATAAAGTGGGATGGTATCTGTGCTTTTCTGGTTTACACATTGTTACCCAAATTAGGTAGGCATTGAAGTTTTGGGGTTTTTTCTTTATTGACAGCAACTGCAAGTGAATGCTGGTATGAGGCACTAATGAGATAACAAGGAGTGTAGTGTATGCTCAGGGCTCACAGGTGTCCTGTGGTACATGTGACCTTCTGCTCATTAGAGTAATAATGTCCATAGTCAGGAATCACAGGACTTGGTTGTGGGCGCAAAGGATCTTTTAAAGAGGGAGGAAAATGACAGCTTTATTCTTCAGGTTCATTATTTTATCAGATTCCTTTAAACAGATCTGTTGTTTGTACACGAAGAATGCAAAATAATCACTTATGAGCACAGGCTAGAAAAGACCTCAGAGAAGTTCTAAACGGTTCAGAATGTTTACATTTGGCTGTTCCAAAGCAGTGTGTTAGACATGCTACAGTGCAAAGGAGAGAATGAGCTCTTTTCTAGGTTTACCACTGTAAACTATGTGTTTGCTCCCCAAAAATGTGTAGACTCTTACAAAGTTAGCAAAAAGCAAGTAGTGAAAACAGAGGTTTAACTGACAATAGAAATGTCGCACAAGAGAACAGGATGTGCTGTCATTGTTAGGACTTCACGAGCAGGTCATACCAACTGATGGCTTAAGAAATGCTGTGTTAAAGCATGTGTCTGGGAATAGTGCTACTGGTTCACTGTGTGCAACTGGTGTTACTGCTTAACCTCTTTTCACTTACATTTTCCCCTCTGGGATTAACAAATATTTACCCACCTTTAAAAAGTACCTTCTGTTCTTCAGAGAAGTGCTGAATAAATATAGGGTAGTATTACCCTCAACAGCAGGTAATCCTGTTAATCTAACATGCACCCTGTGTTTATGTTGAATATGTTCCATGCCACTTGATCATTGTAGTTAGATTAACAAAGGATATTACAGGGATTAACTCTTAAGTAGTGGCTGCAGCTGCCCACCATGTGTGTTTACTGTAGCCCAAAACCAGGGCTGGAAATCCTCTTGCCTATAGTGAATAGAAGGAATGCACTTGACTTCTGCAGAACCAATTTTCCATCCAAAAGAACAATGTCTTGACCTCAGAGGTTTGTAACACAACCTGTTGCACAGTGCTCTGATAGCTGCTCTGCTGCTGGCACCAGGGGAGACAACCTCAGTGCTAAGACAGCTTCAGGTCTCTGCCCACCACACCAGCTCTGCAGAGTTGTTGTAAGGTTAAAACTATCCCATTTCCCACTGCACTTTAAGTGCCACAGCTCACAAAGTCATGTGTAGACTACTTTGTAAAATATTAGCTGGAGATGGGGTCCTCCCCACTGTAACAGCCCTGCTTTGAGCTGGAGGTTGGACCCAATGACCTCCATGGGCTACTTCCAACCTACATTAGTTATTGTACAGTCAGGTGTAGCCTCAGCATCATGGAGCTTGGCAGGAGTTGAAAATCACACCCTGGCTCCTGAGGACATTCCTGTGTAGCTGTCTCAGACTAAACTCTGTGTTGCTACAGCAACACCTTTATCAGTGCCCTGATTGGTTTCAGGGTAGTTCTGGGAAGACCATATGATGTGCTGGCACACTTCCCATGGGATATAGATACACCTTCCCAGTCCTGCTGTTGGCAGTGCTATTCTGTGGCTGTATTTTGTCCATTTCATTTTGGTGGCATTTGGAGAGTCTCTGGGCTGTAATAGGTCTTGGAAGTATTTTCAACACAGGATGGCCGAGCTGGGGTCTGAGGGAGAAGAGAGCACAGAAGACATTCATACCATTCATCCATTACCTTCCTAGAGTGCAATTGAGAGTCTCTTACTGGGGTGTGTAGGGAGCACATGTGCTTCCAAATGCTTCTTTTAGCACCTCAAGAGGTTGGAATTTGCAGTTTTCTGGCTGGAGACTAATATAGAAAATAGGGTTGAGCACAATATTGGGTTTTTTTCCAAGCAGTTGGCTGTTGTCTTTTTTTCTCTTCATCAGAGTACCTTGTGGTATTGGAGTTCAAATTTCCATTTTCAGCTGCAGCCTTTTCAAATCTCGTGCTAAGCAGATGGGCTGGATCACTATTTGTGGGGAGAAACTACTGCTGCTTTCCTCAGTCAGACACAAATGGTTCAGAAACATGTTAGAATATCTTCACTTCCCACATCAAGTGTTGGGAATGCTCTGTATGCAGTTGCCACACCACTCACTGGCCTTTGTGAGCTGTAAGCAGGTACCAGCCAAGAAACTGTTATCTGATCTCATTAGTAGTGGCATTAAAGTGAGATATTGTAAGGCTTCAAAAGGGAGTAACACTTACAGGGATGGGGGCCTCTATAAATAGCCTGTAGAAGGTAAATTGAAAACTCTTATCACAATGGTTGTATTTTTCCTTTGTCTTTTTTTTTTTCTTCCCCTGAAGCCCCTAAGTTGTTTGTTTGGGTCCTGCTTCTTTTTCTGTTTCAATTTTGGAATGTAGCCTTTTTTATCCCTGGGAAGACAATTAGTTTTTGTCCCTACTGCACCATAATGAGAGGGAGAGAAGCAGGATGATGCTGCAAGTTTTTTCATACACCCTGCCTGCAGAGAAAAATTTAGTTATATAACTTGTCCATATAAAGAGGCGTCTTTTGCCTGACATCCCTTTTACTTTTTTTCCAGAATTAAATAGAACTGGAAGTAGCTTAGTGTGGTGGAATTTCATGTTCATGACTATGCATCATGTGAGAGTCGGTGTCTTTAATATGCTTTGACACTCAGCATTTCTCTTTGCATGTGTAACTGAGGAGAAGGCAGTTGTAAAGCAGTTGTGAAGCAGTGGGTGGTTTACACACCTTGAGAGGACACACATGGGAGACACAGGTACATTGTGGCATATGGGAGGAGTAGGAAAGTCCTGGCAAAAGCATGGGAAAACCCCTGGAGAAATTAGTGCAGTCACAGTGAGGTTGCTGCTCACCTGCAAGTACCTCTGAGCAGCTCCTGTGGGAAGGCATCTTTGCCAGGTGTGCCAGTGCAGCTCGTTTCCTTCTGCCTCCCTGGGGGCTTTGTGCAAAATTGAAACCACATCCCACTTTGTGCTGGGATTTAAATTGATCCTGAAGGTCAATACCAGCATTTTATTAAAACTTACCATGAAGTAGTATTTATACAGTTATTAAAATACGTTTTTACACAGCCATGTGAGCCTAGTAATTGCTCAGTAATTTCATCTATGTACAGGATACTGCTAACTAGAGCAGTGCCCATGATTAGTTGGTTAAAGGTGATTCAGCAAGGGATGGCGAAGCAGCCCACTGTGCTTTCCTCTCTTATTGCCTTCAGTTCTTTCATTACACCACTCTGTGAAGTCAACCTGTCTCTAGACACTGCTAAGACCAGTCTGCAGCCAGTTTGCAGCCAGTCCTCTGCCTTTCTCCTGACAAGATTAGGGCTATCGATAGCCTCCTGCACATTACTTCTCTGTTTCCTCAAAGGAAGCTTCCCTTCTGCTCATCAGAGGGGCCCCTTTCATTATTTACAGCTTCTTGTTATCGTCAGCATTCCCATTTCCATGGCGCCTCAGTGAAACCTCAAGGCCGTGCACTGACTGTTTTTCTCTCAACATCCCTCTTTAGCAAATGTCACGTTCACACTGGCACTTAATTGCCTTCCTCCTTTCTCTCTGTGTCTGCTTTAAGGACAAGAACATGGTCGAGTCATCCTTCTGTACATTTACTATTGTTGTCATCATTACACACTACACAGTAATAAAATTCAAAACAGCCCATCCTTCCAGTGCAAGAAGATAAGAACTGACCCACTGGATCAGACCAAAGCTCTCTGCATCTCAGTATGTCCTCCCTGGTGGTAGCTGATGATTCGGGCCCAGAGGGGCACACATCAGTAAATTTAAAGAGTCTTGGTCTTGACTCAGTGTGCATCATCCACAGAAACTTGCCATGGCCATGCAGTGTCCTGTTTTAAAGCTAAAATAGGATTGGTCTTGCTGCTGGTTTCCAGTTTTGACAGGATGCCTTATTATTCAAAGTCACTATTATAATTCTTTTTTTAATTTTTTTTTTCATTGAACTGTTTCTTTTTACATTTCAGTTGTACACTGTCCATAGCAGAGTGCATTTAGGACAGAAATTGTGACAGGCCATAAATTGGAGACATGAGGTGAAAAGATGGTAGCACCTAACAAGGGAACTAATCTGAGTAACAGAAGTACTGTAACAATAGTGGTAATTTATTAGTGTCTTTATTGACTTTTAAGGCTGAAAAAATAAGTCCCAGTCTAAGATACCGTCCTTTTTTTCACCAATTTATGTAATCCATGAATTTTTTTCACTCCTTGTGGGTCCCTTCCAGCTCAGTATATTCTATGATTCTGAAATAGTAGAAAGGAAAACATGCTGAACTGGGATGATTTCCCATGGAACTGGAGGGTCTGCAGATGCCTCAGAGCCACTAATGAATTAATCTAAGACACAGGGATTTATTCCAAGACAGAGGCATCTTGTCTCATGTAAGTTACATAAGAGGATATGGGAAGCAAAAAACAGGTGACTCAGAAGACACTTTTGATGCACAACTTCAGGTATTCAGAGCTTAATATTTGAGATATTGAGTACCAGTGACTAAGCTCTGTGCTGCAGAGTCTTGCATTAGGATATTTGGGGCTAAGCTGACCCATTTTGGTTACCTAAAGCCAAATGATACATTCAAACCCGCTGGTCTCCGTGTTTCCTCCAGGCTCTTGTAGTGAGTCATTGAGAATCAAGAGTATTTCTCAGAAATCACTGTTCCAGACCAAATGCCAGACCGCACCACTTTTGAGACAAAATAGGCATTTCTTAATCTTTCTTTGCTAATGGCCATAGCTCTGAAGCAAGTAATTCAATAATAAAGATGAAAATGGCAGCCAGGAAATGCTGACTGTCTCCTTGTGCTTTAACAATACTGCCCATAGAGTAGGATTAACCTTTTCTTATCTGCTCTGTATTTGTTAGTAAAGTACTTTTAGAGATGGGCATTACTGTGTTCAGGAGCTGCATTCTTCTTGGATATTTGCTCTAATGTCCATGTTACCTCTTTAGGTTTTCATTTATTTGTTTCTTTTGTTTTGCCTCCCAAGTAGAAGTCAGAAGATAAATGCAAGGAATCACCTATTCTGTTCCAGTGGGTGGAACACCAAATATTTACCTTTCAGGAGGTTGAGTATATGTATCTATATATGTTTATATATTTATGTATGTGTGTGTATTCCTTGATGGAATGCAGAATATTTATTTCCTATTTTTCTTCTCCTGATACTTTTTAGGTGCTGTAGCAATACTACACAATATATGTGTGCACCCTGGCTATCGCATGTGTATTTTATTTATTTTTATATTCATTTTGTTGGTTTGGTTTTGCCACATGAACTTCAGCACCCAAACATCACCACAAGTTTTCTGTCTGATATTTTTCTCTATCCCTGGAGGCATTTCCTGGCTAGGTTGTCAGTCCTTCAGCTGTTCTGAAATGCCTCTGGTGTAGGTTCAGTCCACTGGAGGACTTAAGAGGTGTTTGCACTTGCCACTTCCTGGCCTTTTTTAGATCTGGTAACTGTGCATATATGCCAGCGACTCTTCTTGTTCTGAGAAGTCTTGACTTGGTTGTTCAGCTGTGAGGCAGAGATCCCCCCTCCCTGGGGTCAGAGAGGAATGAGTCTGATTATGGGAGAGCTGTTGGGGGGTCTGACATCTCCATGGCTGTGAACTGCTCAGGAAAAGTAGTTGCTAGGAGAAGGTTAAGTGGTATTTAGGGCGAGGGTGGTGGCTCTGCCATCATTAACAAAGCTGATTTATTTTTTAATTTGGGGAACAGAGATCAAACCATCTAATGGTGCGATCTGTGTAGGATTTTTCACAGCCAGACCTTCTTCCACTGCTAAAGCTGTTTCAAAATGTTCTGCTGACATTGGGTGGCATCTCTGCTGAGCTGGCTGTGTAAATTAATTCATAGCTCTTCCTACAGCTTTAACTCTTCTTGTGTCTCTCTGTTGTTTTTTATAGATTGGATAAGGTGCTTTAACAGCAAAGTTCCCTTTTCTTTCTTCAAGCAGAGCCTCCTTCCAGGATGCTTGGGGTGTCACATGCCGAGCTCACAGTCACAGAGCTGTGAATTGTCCTAAGACACAGCTCATGAGGAGTAGATAGGGGGCATTGTCACCCTTCCACTGGTGACTCAGTAGAGCTAAGTTTCTCCCATTCACCCTGTTTACCAAACAGCTGTTTCAGTAAAGCTCCCTGCATTTTAATGGTCAGGCTCCTTAGATTTTCCATCACCAGACTACCTTGTTAACTACCTGTGTGCATTTGAAGCTTAAGATCAGTCACCAGTCATGAGGTGATGATTGCGGCAGTTGTGTACAAAGCAGCACAAGAGGGGTCCATGTCCTGCTTACCCAGAGAGAGATGTCAGGCAGAAAAATAATCAAGCCTTTCTGAGAGTTGCTGCTCAAAAAAGAGAGGGGGGTCAGTAGTGATGGCAACTGGGAGGAGCTGCAGGGAACATGGTGAGCTGGAAGAGGCTGGAAGGAGCCAAGAGGACGTGAGGCTGTTATGATTTGAGCACTAAAATGTTTTGCTGAAGCTTTTGGTGTTGTCCCCTGTAGTATCTCCATGATCCAGTACCTTCTCCTGTTGGTCCATTTTTCTATGCTTGAAACATGCAGCAAGTACTAAGTGACAAGTTCTGTGTACTGTGGTGGTTACACAAATATTGGTGCAGAGAGATCTGTGCCTTGTAGTTGATAATATCTCACTATTAACTGCAATAGTGTTATGGAGTGTCTGCCAACACGCAGTCTAAAAGCTCACACAAAATAGTCCTGATACAAGAAAAGTCTTGGATAACAGACTTCCAAGTACTTATTTGGCTATGATACACAAAGCAAGACAGCCACAGGATGATTCACTGCCTTAGAGTTTGGGCTGGATGACCTAATGGCTTCTTTTGGAGAGAAGGCAGATCTTGCAGAGACAAAGACAGTTAATTTACACGTGCTTACTGCAGGAGACCACCCAGCCCTGCCTTGTGTGCCTGTACCAAAGTCAGAATGCTGGCTGGAGCGATGCTGCCGCTGCCGGCCCTTACAATCCCCGAGGCAAGAGTGTCTGGTGCTGGCCCCATTCCTGCAGCTGCGGTTCCCAGCCCGTCTGTAACCCAAAATCCCGGTGTTTGGAGCAGAAGCGCTGCTGTACCCGGGATGTGGGTGCGGAGGTGGCGCGTTACGGGTCGCAGCGCGGGGTGGAAGTTCCCCCTGGTGGAAGAACAGACCCACTGCGGCGAGGGGAGCAATACGGCCGTGTAGATACTGCCCGAGAAACTAATTTTTAGAGGTGCTGAACTTTAACTACGTGTGCGTCCATGCCTGCAGCATTAGCTGAAGACTGTGAGTTGTTAGTTCTGCCTGTCCCCAGACGTGTTGGTTTTCTGGGGACCAGATCCAGAGAGCCTGCATAAGGAAAGGTGATCCTGTTATGGAGGACTTCGAGCTGAACAGAAGGAAGGTGTTAGATAAGGTCAGGCTGGATGGGGTTCTGAGCAGCCTGGTCTAGTGGAAGGTGTTCCTGCCATGGAAGGGGGTTGGAACTCGATGATCTACATGGTCCCTTCCAACCCAAGCCATTCTGTGATTCTCTGATAGGGGCTGGATATCGTGGGGAAACAGGACTGTGAGGGTATCTGTGGCCACCTGGGACCAGGAAGGTCTGTGATCAGCTCCTAGCTCTGCTACCTCTGTTTGAAATGTTCAGTCTCCCCCTACAAGGGTTCCTCACAGGTTACTTATGATACGTTAGGGATTTTCAGCCTCTTTCAACTACGCTGTCTCAGAATAACAGGGAAAATTTGCTGCAGATGCCAAGTACTCCAAAAGAACAATGTGTGAGGCATGGAGGCAGCGATCCTGCAGTGCAACCAGGGTGGCTGGAGCCCTGGTCCTATTACCAAAAACCAGGCCAGCTGCTCCATGGACCAGCCTCCAAGTGAAGCTTGGGCGTAGACTGGTGGCAACCTTGAGATTTCTCAGGATTGCCACAAGACTAAACCACATCATGAATTGCCATGGGCACTTGTGCTTCCAACAGAAGGGAAGAACCAAAGCAGGGAAAGGTGATTTCTGTCAATCTAACCACATTTGGCATGTGCCAGTGTAGTGAAGGAAAAGAAGGACCCAAGGGAAACTTGGGAAAAAACAACCTGTAGGTCAAGCCAACATCTGTTGTTTTGCGTATGGGCAGATGTTCCTCATGGAGATCGGTCTTGACAGCCGTGAGACCCCCTAATGAAAAGTGATGTGGAGGAGAGATTGCTGGCAGTGATGGGAATTCACCTGGATTGTGTGGCTAATCCCTTGTCAGTTGTGCCTGGAAACTTTAGTGTGTGTGAGGAAATGGAGAAATCCCTTTCTTTCCTTATATCGAAGAGCCCGCGCCTTAGCTTTGCCCTTACTTTGATATGAACAGTCCGTAGGGTCTCCCTCGTGCCCTGCTCGGCTGCGGTGGTGCTGAAGCTCACGCGTAACCCGCACGATGCCATGGGTGGGGCAGGGACTCCCTCCGCACCCCACAGCTCTCGCCCTCCCGGGGGTCGGCATCGGGGAGCTTGGGGGTCTCCTCCTCCTCCTCCCGCGGGGGGCGGCCGCGGGCCCTGCCCAGTGTGGGCGGCCGGGCCCGGCTGCGCGTTGGCTGCGGGCGGCGCCGCCAGTGAGGCTGCGCTGAGGCTGCGGGGCCGGATGGCCGAGCCGCCCGCCCCGCGCACTCGGGCGGCGGCCGGCGGCGGGCGAGCACACCGGGCGAGCCCTCCCAGCCGGGAGAGCCAGCCCCGCGGCACCCGGCAGCGCCATGGTCTCATGGATCATCTCCAGGCTAGTGGTGTGAGTAGCTGCCTGCACAAGCTCGGCACCTGCGGCTTGTGCCCCGCGTGTCCGCGCGTGTGTGTGCGCGGTGTCCGCGCCGCCCGCCCCGCTCGCCCCTGCTGGGTTTACTGGGCTAAATTTAGCAGGTTGTTGTCGGGGCCAGGGCGCTCGGCTGCCCGGCGGGGGAGGCAGGTGGGTCAGGCGGGATTTTCCAGCGTGGGAAAACCACTGGATGGGTGGAGGGCAAAGCGCGGCCGCGCTGTGCCAGCGCAAGGTGACAGCGGAGAAGGAGGGTGGGTGGCATCGCCTGGCGCTCGGCACTGGACGGGCTCGGGGTCGGGAGGGGGAATGGAGCATCCGCGGGTGGGAAAACGGACGTGGATTTGGGCATCGGCGCTTTGTTAGCGGGCTCGGCGCGGCTGGGGGCTCGCGAGGGGGCGTGGGAGAGGCGGCCGCGGGGTCTCCCGGCCGCCGCCACCGCTTTCTTCCCTCTGTTTTGCAAAAGATATATCAAATATTCCTTTCCTCTTTGCAACCTGCCGCCCACCCTCTCAAAAGACGGTGTCGATTTCCCTTTAACCTGTCAGCCTGAGAGAAGAAGCGTGTGGGTCTTTGCACTCGTCCTACAGCTTTTCCGTGGATGGAAGTGCTCTAGGTGGAAATACATGGTAGCGATTCCCTGAAAATTCTTCCCAGGCAACAGGGGAAAAGGGACCAAGCTCGAGGTATATGTTCATCTGCTCAACCTGAGAAGAAGTTTATTGAGAAAAGGGCATTTTTGATGCCACTAGGAAAATTCTCGGGGAAGGGGGATTACAGGCTTAAGGTGGGGCAGCAGAATGGCTGATCTCCCTTCTGGAAATGTGGCAGGGCGAGGTTAGTACGCTGAATCAGATGAAACATTTGCCAGTTTTACGTGTTTCATGCCTATATCTGCAGACTCAGGAGATCATCTGTTGTGCTCTTAAGTTATTGTAGAGGGTCTGGGAGGGCCTGTCACTTTCTTTGTCTGAAAGAAACGTGCCATGATGTTGCACCATCAGCATAGTTCCAGCATTGAGAAAGCATTTTCAAGGTCTCTTTTGCCATATGAGATGAAACATCAAAAGGAAAACTCACCTTGATCTTAGCTAGCTCATTAAGACGTTGGGTGGCTGTCAGATATGGAGATTTTGGGGGCTCTAGAGTTGAATTTAGCTGCTGGAGGTCTGTCATCTGGATTCAGCTGCAGCTGTTGCTGGCCATTATTGGGCTTGCACTTCCTTCTGGGAAAGCGTGTTAAATATTTAAGATTTAATTTGAACAGTATAACTTGTGCAGATATCTCTGCCAGCAATGTGAGATATAGCATGTATTGTCCAAGGCAGCTTTTCTTTCTTCTCTACTAGACTAATTCTCACTTTGAAAAAACCCTGTCATTGTGTTACCCAGCTAATGCTCAAGAACAAAGAATGTCTACACAGAGATGATAGTTAACTTGTCTCAGCACATGCACATATACATGGGTCATTTCATCTAAGACACATGGACTGAGTGAAAATCTGATAGGGGCAGGACAGGGAGCAGTTGACCAGTCAAGTAATTACCTGACCACACAGTCCTGCTGTCTGAATAACGTGTCACAGCATGAAATCAGCTGTGTAGAGGGCAGTACCAATTATTTGTTATGCTACGATTTCAATAGCAAATAAGAATTTGAATACGCAGTGCAAATATTAATAATTTAGTAACCAGAATAATAATTTAAAAAGAATTTTGCAAGGAAACCTAGGGCAAGCCAAGCTTGGTCACCACTTTTGTTGCACTGCTTAGTATGCCTCCATACATCCAAGTATTTTGCATCAGGAAGTGATGATTTGTTATGATCCCAGCAAGAAACTTGGACTTCATAGAGTATTGCTTAAAATACCATTTGCTAGAGCTAACATTGCAAAGAAAAAGAGGAGAGTATAAATAATCTTACATTCCATAAGATGCTGGAAACCCCAGGCTGCCTGACATGGAAAAGCCCTCCAGTCTGATGCAGCACACCATGCAGATCTGTCTGTGGAAAGGTTACCTTACATTTTTGTCTTTCCAGCTCTCAGAACATTTTATTTCTAAAGGTATTTCTATTCATCTCTTCTACTGCCAAATGAAAAGGATGTTCACAGGAGACACTTTTAGATGAAGGCAAACAAGGACAGGCAGGTGGTTTAATTTCAGGTGATGAACGAGTTGATCCTGCATCCAAGGGGTATGTACATCCCAACACTGGCCAGACATACAGGCCAGGATACACCTGCAGCACAGCACAGACCTCCACCCATCCAGGTTAGTTTAGGTGGATCACTGACTCCTTAGTGTACAGTGGTCTGCAGATTAGGATCATGACAAAGATTTAATCTATGTAATCTGGTTTTCCACGTCTCATTATGAATCACTAGTTGATCCATCAGTACAGATAGCTGTGCTTTCAGTAGAATGGCCAACTGCTTGTGCTTTTTCTCCCCTGCTTTTGTCTATTTAGTTGTTTTTTTCATTAAATCTTGTTAGCTGATAAGGATTATGAGGAAAGTGCTGTGGTGTGGTTTAGTCACACTGTGAATATTGCTTTGTGCTCTTATGACTTCTGCTGATCTCCACAGGGGTTATGTCTGATATGACTCAGCTAACAGAAAGGGCTTTAAAAGAAAAGGCAAACCTTTGCTTTGGGTCTTGGGTGCTTTGCTGCTTCTGTTGTCTCTAATTTGTTTTTTACTGACTCTGTCCTAGCAATTTCTATTTCTAAAATATTGCTGAATGAGAGGAGCCTGTGAGCACTTCTCACCCATTTCAGTGGGAAGTCAGGCAGTTTACTGCAAACCTCATTTCACCTTTAGTGTCTGGGCTTGGTATCCAGAGTGCTGGCTGGTTCTGTTCTGCCTGCAGAGTTGTGTGTTAGGAACCCCCAGAAGAAAAACCATAACTTCAGAGCAGCATCTTATACTGCCATAGCTGTGTGTTAAAGCTGAAGACTTTATTATGTTTAGGATCTGCAATAGGTACTGTACAAATGCAAAACAAAAAGATAATCTTGCCCCTGGATATCTTTTTCCTTTAAGAGCTCAGTTCTCATTGTGTTGTGGTCCCAGGTAGTTTTTTTTCACTGACCTCAGTGAGAACAAAATTGGAATTTTTTTTCCTCACGGTAATGGCTCACAGGCGACTTTTCCACCAAGGGGGGTCTACGATTACTGTAATTGCAATTGTTGCATCTTGGAGTTACTTTTTCCTGTGTCTCTCACAATAACTGGAATAGGATAACATCATTACTTGTGGATTAGTTACAGCCCCTTTTTTATTCATCATCTCTGAGTACATCTCAAAGGACATCCTGGAACACCTGTATCTTGGTTTCCTCATCTGTGGAGTGTAATGAACTGTGCTGAATTTATCTTCCCTGAGACCGACCAGAAGGGACGAGTGGCGTGTCCTACCATCTGCACTTTATTGTTATTCATTTCAAAGGAGGTTCTATTTGCTTCAAATAGTGGAGGCCTCTCTAGGAGAAGGGTTTGGGATCTGTCTTCATTATTACTGTCCAGTTCAGTTACAGTGCACAGCACTGGCAATCCTGGGTGGTTACTGGTCTGCTCTACGTTTTGGCTGTTGTCTGCAGGCATTTTGGAGTTTAAAGTGGTATATGTAAATATAGCCTGTTGTATTGGCGTGGAAATCCTGTCCTTTCTCAGAAACATGGAACTTGGTTTTTTGTGCTTGGGATCATGCAAAACAGAAATATAAGTTTTGACTGAGATTCTGAAAGTCAGGCACATCACACTGCTTGTTGAAAGCCTTCTGGAACATGTGGCAGAGGAAGGAGATGTCAGTAGGAATGAGGCTGGATCAGACAGATCATCAATGATTGAGATGGTACTGTGTTACTTAAACACTTGAATTCCTGCTGTGAGAAGCTTAGAAGTGCATAGTAACTTACTATGAAATGGTTAAATATGTTCTTAATGATGAAACCCCACAGCCTTAATTATGGTTTTTTCGCCTGCATTTGTTTCCTTTTAAATCAAAATATCAGTAATGGCCTGGTTGATCTCTTATGGTTTGATGTGAAAGAGGATGGCATCCTTTCTTCCGGCTGTCCCTGGAAGTAGGTAAGTCAGAACAAAATCAAAGAGAAACCAAAGAATTCTTTAAATTTATAAGTGAAATTCCCTTCCCTGCCACAATTTGTCAGCTTTCTCTTTCTTGGTTACTGTGATGCTGTTTTAGCAAGGGTGTGTGAGATTGACCACCCCCATCCTCAGCTGGTGTCAATCCATAGTGCTACTGAGTCAGACACAGATTTAATCTTTACATCAGTAAGGAATTTCCATTTTAGAGAAACTTAGCAGATCTTTCCTCCTCCTGCTTTTCATGTGTATGGGAAGCCTGAAGAAATTTATGAATGAAACAGAACCTGAAAAGTCGTATCATAGACATTATCTGATGGTAGGAAATGATAATTTGTGTCGTCTTTATGAGAGGCAAAGACAGGATCCACTCAAGCAGGCGAGGGCTGCCCTCATGAAAGCACAGCACAGCCCCGAGCTGTTGGTTATTGATATGTCAGCATTAGTGTTTCAATTGATATGTGTCATATATGTGAAAGTCCTTTCTTTACAAGCTGCTTTATTTATTTGGTGCTGGCAGGTAAGGTGAAGGATTGAGGTATTTGCTGCTCTGTAAAGGCCTCATAGCAGCAATGTAAAATTATCTGAAAATACAGCAAAGGACCCAAAGTGTGGCTTGAGCTCTTGGCTAAGGCTGTGGGACAAGTTTGCAGTAAACTCAGGTGCTCTGGAGCTGGGAAGTGTGAAGGGCAGACCACTTGCCATACCTGCAGAGTTTGCTACAAAACTTTACAAACAGTGATGTAACCCCTCCAAAACGTGCTGCAGCCTTGCACTGCTGCTGTCCTTCACGTGAAGAGCACGTGGTCTCTGTGGCTCCATCCACCACGTGCATCTCTGCTGCAGCCTCTGGCTCTGCTGAGGGGGCAGAACCTGTTGGTGACAGTAAGTGACAGAGCAGTGCCCAGCGCAGGTGCGACATTTGCCGTGCCCTTGGTGTGAAATGTGACCCTGTGATCACGCTGCAGGGGACAGCTCTGCCTCCTGCTCTGGCAGCCGTGACCCAGATTTTCCTGCCCAAGCACAGATGTGCTGGAAATGCTCCTGGCCCCAATGGGGGAGGTTTGCTTGTGTGCATATCACAGATCCTGCTGGTCCTGGTGTGGTAAGGAAGGACGTTGTACCAAACTGGAAGTCATGGAATATAGCCAAGGGGCTTGATCTTCACAGCTGCCTTAGTACAGTATTTTGCCCTTGTGGGACCCTTTCCATTCACTGTATTAAAGCACTTAGAAGGATTAATTTAGTGTTGGATCATCATAATGGTTTTTATTGCCATTGTACTGGTAAGTGCACTGCGGCACAGGGAGATCAAGTGATGTGTCCAATATTCCACAGAAAATCTGTGGCAACAAGGTAATATATTTCCTCCAGGCTCCTTAGTCAATAAATTAATAAAAGGGAGTCTGATGAAGGGAATTTGGAAACGTGTTTGTGATTCTTTTTATGGATTTGTGACGGGTGTGAGAGGGATAGAGCAAACCTACAGACTTAAACACATGCTGCCTGAAGCAGTTAAACAACCAAAGGCTGAAGTATTTTGAATGATCACCTATTCCCTTCCAGATCCTCTGTGTCACAGACAGTAGGATACAACAGCCAGACTGCCTAATTCAGGTGACTAAGTCAGGCATCACACTGCCCAAAATTGGTTTCCTGGTCCCAGCAGCGAGATTTATATCCAAGGTACTCAATCTGTGGTGCACAGATGACTGGCAGTCCACAAAACATCAAACAGTCCATGGAAATGTTTCAGCTCTGAAACAGAAACCCTTATACAGGCAATTATGTACTGACTGATGTAAAGAGAAGACACAATTTTTTACTTTATTTTTTTAGTTACTAGTTTTGTAATTATATCTACCGAATTGAAGTTTTGTAAAATATTAATATTTTGACATTTTACCAGTTCTGTGTGACTTATTATTCATCATCTCTCCTTAAGCAACAGTGCAAAAAGAGCTTTGAGTTCCTTTTAGAGGCTTGGGTGGTCCAGTGATTAGGAAAGGTTGAGAAACATTCTTCCATGTTCTTACTGCAATTGAGAGGGAAACTGGCATCTCCAAGGAGCTTCCATTAGAAGAGGCAGTGTGTTGCACAGAGAGCTGTTGGGTCAAGAGGAGATGCTTGGTACAGATGGGACAAAGGAGGGTGTACAATTGTGCCTCCTACTTGAGCAGTTGCTTCTGAGTACTGAGCACTGCATTCACCTTTCTGCTTCTGTGTTCTCAGCAGGCAGGGATGGTATCTTGGGAACTTTCAGGCTAATCATAAAGATGGATGAAGACCTGAGTGCTGCACAAGTACTGGCCAGTTTGGGTTGCTGTAAAACCTTTGTATGACAAAATTCCTTCTATGTCCTCATTAGGTAGCAAGGATCTGAGTCTAGAGTTCCTTCTGTTGACTTGTCCACTTGACTTGATCAGGGCCACTCAGATTTCAGGTAGGTCTTGTGAGGTGAAATGGCTAATGGAGGGATGCATCCATGTCATCGGGCTCTTTGCGAGCAAAACACTGATGTGGCAAAATCTCACTTAAATCACCTGTGTTGTTGAAGTTAATCATGTGCTGCTTTTTGCAGGGGAAGGTGCCACATACTTTTGTTATCACTGGTATGCTACTTAGATTGCAAACTCTGGGGAAGCAAGTCTCAGTATTTTTTATTTTACAGCACCTAGACGGTGGTTAGTCTCTAGTTGGTTCTCCTAAGTTCTTATTAATAGAAAAACAAATGCGGTCTGAATACATATCACTTTGCCTTCTGGGTGAATCATTTATGAGGCTGATGCTGTGCTCCTTCATAATACCTCTGTGACAGCATTACTGGTACAGAGTTCATACTCTTTTCTGGCATTTCACATGCATGTAGTAAAAGATTCCTGCCCTGAGGAGCTCCAAATCTAAACGGATGAAATACAGGCAAAACAGATGGTGAGCAGAGTGGTGAGAAGGAGCTAAAAGAAGTGACAAAATGAAAACTGTGTTTTATCTTCCCATGACTTGTGTGCTTTTGAAGAGAATATTCTGAGATAACAGGACACACCTGCTCATTCCACAGGCAGGACTTGGGAAGACACTCCAGACCTGGAATGCCATTCCAGAGCTAGAAACATGGGTGGTACTTTCCCAAACTTTGTACACAGAACCACTTCATCATTGGATATGAGCCTCGGAACAGGCGTAACTCCTTGGCAGAGTACCCTGCTTTTTGTTTCTTGTAGTCACATTTTGCAAGAGAAGGGGAGGACAGAGGACTTTTATTTGCTCTACGTGGTAAAGCAGCGACCTGCAGGCTGGTAAAAGCAGTACAGAGCCAGAAGAAGGGCAAGGATGGCACCGAAGAAGGAGAGAAGCTGGTTGTACAGTAAGTAGAAATGAAGAGCTGGGATTATGTTTCAGAAGGGATGCACATTTATATGGAGGCAGAGGATTAGGTGTCAAGTTGGAGATTTACTCTTGGCAGTGACAGGGGGACAGCTGGTGTCACACTTAGCAAAGGCTTGTTCCTTCAAATGCTACTTGCTGCGTCCCTTACTGCTAATGCACTAATTGTTAATAAATAAACATCCAGTTTCAAAGAAGGAATCAATCAATAGGTCAATAAAGCTGCAGTCTCTCTTTCCCCTTTTTCTCTTATGGAGCCCATGGTAATATTTTGGTTTCCAAAATGGCAGATTTTACAGGACAACAAAACCACTATTGAAGAACCTATTTGTGAGGAGCTACAAAGAATGCCCTTCATGTCTTGAATTTTGTGCCTTTTTGGATGGGTCCCAGGGATGCCAGAGCAATGTGTGTAGCCTGCCTGTGAGTCTACCAGGCAATGCAGTGCTATCAGCATCAACAAACAGTTGCAGCTCCTACACAAGAAACACTTCTATTGAGTTCATACTGCTGCTTCCTTTCATTCAGCTCAGTTGAGCTCATTTATTCTATTTCTTGCTTCCAGCTTCTAAGTAAGTGTTTATAGAGGAAAGCCAAAAACTGCCAGACATTTCTGGCCTCGTGTTTTGAAGGGAGGCTTATGACCCATAACCAACCTCATACAAGGAAAGGGCAGATTTTGTATGAGAACACCAAGAGCCTGGGTTCAGCGGTGGTGTAAATTCCCTGTGGGAAGAGGGCAAGTTATTTATTCTTTCTTAATTTGGTACCTGTAAAGTAGTCTCTGTCCATCTAAGCTACCAGTTCTGTTTTACATGTGATAGACCCTGATGTGGACATGAGGCACATTCTCTGGATCAGAATTGGAGGGGCAGGGTAAATATGAGTTTTGAACTGAAATTTGCAAGCGAAAGGTCAAAAATCCAGGGATGCTCTGGGATGTTTGTGGCAGAGCTCTCCTGACTGTCAGTCCCTGAGGAGCACTCATGATGGAGTGAAAGCAGGAATCTTGGGTGGCATTTCAAGGACACCCTTCCAGGGAGAATAAATGGGAAACACCTGATGAAGGCAAAGAGCAGGGCAATGATAGGAAGACGAGCTTCTCTGGTCATCACAATATTTCATGGTCACCTTTGTCTTGATGTCTTCAGCACCAGTGCTCTGACACTCGCTGTGAGCATTGGGGAGAGCAGCTCCCCCGGCCTGCAGGTCACAGCAAACAGCCCTAGTGATGAGGTTGCTGTTCTGCCTCAGGCAGTTCCCACAGGATTGCCCTGGGCCATGCTCTGCCTTAGGCTCTTCTGTGGATAAGCAGCTTGAGGTTCTTGAGCCTCATCCTGCTCATGGAAGGGTTCTGCTCATCCTGCTGTCTCTTCTGCTGGGGACTTGGGAGAACATGTTCTGTGCATGTCTAAACTTGGACCTGTGAGCCACCCATATTATGTGATCCACAAGAAACTATCCCCAGTGTTAAGTCAGCCTGAATAACACCATCTGGCTCCTAAAACCTACCTGCAGAATTCATGGTGACATGTGAAGGAGAGAGACGGATGCTGGAGCTGCCCTGAGGCTGAAAGGCTTTGGGTTTAGTCACATATTTCATGGGAGAAGATTGAGAGGTTAGACTGGAAAAGGAGCACAAGACAGGTGGTTCTACAGAAGTTGATGGTCAGTGTTTAGATTTCACTAAACATGTCCCTCTACAAAAAAGCCGTCTATCCTAGCTGGTGTTTTTTGCTGGAGCTCACAGCAGAGAGGCTGGGGCATGATGGACACAGGCACTGAATGAGACTTTCCCGCTAGCAGGTGATCTGTCTGGGTCTGAGTTGAAGCACATTGACAGGGTAGCTTGGAGGCTGCTTGCTTTTTCCCTGGTTTAATTGTACCTGTTTTGCAGCTGAACAAAGGACGCTGCTTTCCAGGTTTATTGTTTTCATTCTGCTTGTAAGGATTTCAGTCAAAGCAGAAGGATGTTGCTGTTTATAAAGAACATTAATAATTAAATTGAGATACTCCAGGGAATATACCCCATAAGGCTGGATTTGTTGAATTTAAGTAGATCATAATAATTTCCATGGCAACACACTCTGCTGTCCTATATACAGAAAGGGTCTTTCTCATAGGATCAGATGCGGAGGGGAAGCTGTTATTTAAAACATACCTTAAAAACCCAGACACTGAACTAAGAGTAAATGGTTTCCTGCATAAATGTTGTAGGAATTTTCTCATGCTTGTTACACTGTGCTCACCTCTTTTCATAGCTGTCAGAGTGCCATCAGTCAAACCAATCCCCTGCTGACTCTGATGATTTAGGGGGAAACTGAGGTCTAATGATCCTTTCTCAGGATATCATCTCATACATATATCCATACCTAGGGATATATATAGCCATAACTGTCATGAGTCTGTAACACAGACTGCTGTGGTCACCTGAACACTTAGAGATAATTGGGAAACCACACATTCACTTAGAAGATTTGGAGATTCTTTGATCTATCAGGAATTGCACCAAGTCTTTTTCTTTAGTCTAGCAATCAAATTTAAGTGTATCATTTTATGCACTCAAAAAAAGCCTTACAGGCACATGACCAGAGTTACAGAATCCTTGCGAAATGAAGTGTGATTATCCAAACAGAAAAGATGGAATTAAATAGAAAGCTTCTTGATGTAACCTTCTAACAAAAACCCCACAGTATATGAGGGGAAAAAAGTAAGTTCATCTCTGGAATAACCACAGCTTCTCTGTTTTGCCCATAGAAATAGGCTAAGTGGTCATTGCCCAATTTTAATGAGAACTGCCACAAAAATTCCAAGTCCTGGCTTGTGGTAAACCTGAAGGATCAAGGCTGGATATTTTGGAGGCAGACTGAATAAAGAGCTGAAAAATGCTGGTTCAGTGCAAACCTCGGTTGTTTTCTCATCCCTAAGGCAATACTCAGGCTACAAGTTGTGTCAGCTGGTGCAGCTCTGCTGAAGTCAGTGAGCAGTGTAAATCCACCCAGGTCGGAATCCCAAGGCTGTGTTTGTAGCTTGGAGTGGTGAGGGCCTTGTAGAGTGTGCCAGCTGGATCCTAGAAAATTGAATATTACAGGACAGAAGTTGGCTTGTTCAGTGGAGGACTTCTGTCCTTTATGAGCTTCAAGTTAAACTGCCTTTTGAGTGTTGACAGATTGAGGATAGAGGGCTCCTAAAATCACGATTCTGTCAGGACAGTTACTTAATCCTTTTATTTTAATATTGGAATTTCATCACTAGATAGGAGTAGGGGTTTACCTGCACTGTAGCAGCCAAAGCCAGTTGGGTTGTCCCAAAGCCTCTAACCAAGACACCTCTAAGCTCAGCTCTGGAGTTCTGCTGAGCTTCACTCTCCAGCTTTTCTCTACCAACTGTTAATACCCACTGAAAGCTGAGGATGGAGAGCATGACCATCTCATATTTAAATTCAGTCTGAAGAATCCTAATGCCTTATTGCACCCTACCATGTGTTTTTAAAGCTACTTTAATCATATCAGACAGGTAGAAACTGTAATGTCTCATGCTTTGTGCATGTGCCCTTATGTGAAGCTCTGTTATAGAGGGTGCTGGCTAACCATGGCCTGCTCTTAGCTTGCATCCCTGGTCCTGGCTATCTTAAATCAGTGCTGCTTTGCAGCCTTTCCAGACCTGGGTATCCCAAGGGCTCACTGACAGCCATTTCCAGGGCCCGAGGGGATGTGACAGATGTGATTGATGATGCAGACCCTGTGCATGTTTCCACAGATTATTCCTAGATCTCTGCAGAATGAGCAGAGCTGTCTGAGAGACTGAACAGCCAGTGAAAGATCTTGCCTGCTGTCCATGAGGCAGGACATGCATTTTAAGTATATAAATACTATGCTAGATTTTACATGGTACTTGAAAGTGAACCACTTTGCTTTCTGTGTAGCTTGTGGTAATTCATAGTTAATCTCATGTAAACCCATTCTGTAAAACCACCATCCCACCCCCCACCCCCAAGGCTTTACTTATAAATTAGATATTTTTTTCCTCTTTGATATACTGTGTCCTGAGGTTTTTGCCCTCAGATGTGCAATAAAACCACTGGAATAGCTCAGCATTCTTTTTCAATTATTATTCTGCTGAGGTTTGCAGATACTTGGCTGTAACAAATCAAGTCCCTATTCAAACAGTATTATAATTTAGGTATATTCTTGAAACCAAGAAAACTCACTCTGGGCAGTCAGTCCATAAATGGCTGAAGTCTGTGTAGACTCAGTTCTTCAGACACATTTTATACAGCTGTGTGTTGTGTTTGATGCAGTTTAACCATTTAATTTCAGAATAGTGATGCTTTGTTTCTGAGAATGGCACTTGCAACACTGTCATCCTTCCATGTGAATCTTCTTGCCTGGGAAGGAGAACAAGCACTGGACTGTGGCATTTAAACCAGCAGTATTAATGAATAAGAAATGATGGAAAAGCATACATAAGCTAGCAGGCAGTGTGGGCGTTCCCACAAAAAGTACAAGCTGCCTTCTCAAGCAGCTGCTTGCTTAGAAATCTCTGTACTGGTCCTAGAAGCATTGGCTGTCTTCCCCTTTGCTTTCCTCTCAAGTTATTTCTATGAGGTCTCCATCTGGCTCCTGAGCCTCAGTTTATATTTTATTTTATATTTTAAGTAGCTGCAAGGTGTATGTGTGAGAGAGAAGGTGAGAACGGAAAAGAGGTGAAGTCACTAAGCCAAAAGAAAGGGGAGAGGCAAAGCCTTTACAGTCTGGAATTGTGCAATGCACGGGCTTTTTATCCAAGCCTGAAACGAAGTGGTATTCCTCATGGTGTAGGAATGGAGCTGTGCCTGTGTCAGGCTTTGATCTGAACACATTTGTGTTTGGGGAAATGCAGAATAGAAGAGAGTGGCATGGCTTATCCCTTTTTCTCTGTAATGCTCTCAGCCAAAGCCTGAAATTCAGAGAGATGTGAGAAGTCTGGGAGAGATCAAAATTGAATGCAAATGGGAACATGGCATCTTCTGACAGGAGGAGGATTGACTATCTGGGTAGCAATACTGCTGTCTGGAGGCATTAAAAATAACTGAGTCAAACACCTTCATTTCTTCACCAAATTGTGAAACTGGATTTTAAATCCCAACTTTTATAATACGTGCATATATTGCATATATCTGTGGGCATCAGATTCTTTGATCTGTACTCTGAACCTGCGAGGTTGTTTGTGTGCTCTTTTCTGAGAAGCCATTGTCTGATACTTTATTCTGAACGGAGATGCTCCCCAAATAGCTTCCAAGAAATCACCTGATGAGATTAAATGAACAAATGTGGGGATTGGTAGTCCTGCCTTGCTAAGCTGTGCTCCCAGTGAGATCGTCTGGGTGTAATGTGGAGGTGGGAAAGGCTGGCACAGAAGCAGAGCCTGGAAACTGCGACTTCTCCCTCCAGCTCTCGCACTGGCTCTGCCTGGGCTCGGACCAAGCTGCTATTTGCAGTGAAAACCATTTAGTTGCCAGCATGGTCAATGGAACCTGTAGATACATGCCATCTCAGGTTTCTCTAGAGATTTTTACCCTAAGAATGTCTCTGTCCCAAACCTATAATCTCCAGATGTCATTGTGAAGCTCTCAGTGTGAAGCGCTGTGAGATGTTTCAGTAATATCCCTCTCCTCCCTCTTCAGTCCCTCCTGCACTTTAGGTAATAGCTGGTTGTTAAAAACTGTAATGCAGGTGAATAGTAGTTGTACTATGAAAATTGGTGGAAGTGGAAAAAAATCCCTTCCCCTGTCTTATCTTTAGTTAAAGACCCAAACTTCACTTACTAGGACGCTACAGGGGCTGAAATTTAGAGTATTTGGTGTAACAGGAAAGTGTTTAACCTGTTAAGCTTCAGGGAGAAGCTATGGTAAGATTGGAAAATAGCAGATGTTGGAAAAGGAAATGAATGTTGGTCAAGAAATACAAAACCTGGGGATACTTAGTGAGATAAAATTATTTGGGAGGAACAGAGAAGGAATTGTCTTTTTGTAGCAGAATATATTCAGTTGTGGGATGAATCATTATGTAGGAAAGTTAAATAGATGTAAAGAGACTCCAAAGTTCAGAACAGAAGCCTTGCATTTTAAGAAACATCCCAGAGTGGCTAAGGAAATGTGTCTAAATTCCAGTATTTCTGTCTTGAAATGTACACTTGTACATATATCTTCTTTGTTGAGCAAAACCAAAGGTATTTTAGAATGCTCTGTACAAATTGCACGAGTTATATCTGTCACATGCACCTGCAAAGTGAATTGCAAGTCAGAAATGTTTTAACTTGGGCTGTGGTTCTGGGCAATATGCAAGTGTTACTCAGGGAATGGCATGAATTTTGGAGGCTGTGCAACTGCATCTCCTCCTGGGAGTATGTTGGTCCACCCACACTGTGTGCTGGTATGGTCTGAGCCAGAAACAGCAATATCCTTCCCAACCCCAGCAAGTTAAAGGCACAACAGATGCAGCTGTTGTGTGTCAGCGGTGCATGATGAATGTCCAGCCAGGGGAATGCTCAGCTGGGCCCACGAGGATCCAAAATGTACAATGGGGATCTGAGAACTCAACTGTTTCTCAAAGGCCTGGAGAGAAGTAATCGAGGATGGTACAACTTACAGAGGTCCTGGTGTTTCTGTGCTTAGGGTCCTGCTATGCACTCAGTTATGGTCCTGAAAAGCCTCTGGGAATTAGAAGGTCAGAGAAATTAAAGCGTCCTGAACCCTGGAGGGTGTAGTTGTCCTGTTACTAACATAGATCAACCCTTTGAAAGTGCTGAATGTAACACTTCTGATGATCAATTCCATTTAATCTTTCTTCATTTAACCTGCAAATAGAATTCACCAACTTCTAAAGGATGAATTTAGGGGCTCTGATGGAGATTGTCATTTAAGAAAGCCCTTTAAATCAATTTTAGCTTGATCAAGGCTTTGCTGGACGTTGTAGCCTCTGATCCTTTTAAAAATGTTTATAGCATGACTATTAGCCATGTATGGGTAATTTACTTTCCCTATGAGGTTCCCAGCCCCAGCAGAAGAAAGGAGGTGTCATCTCCAGATATGTACCGTGGGTTATGGTGTTTGGCATGGAAGTAACTAGTGGCTTTATGTAAGAAAAGATCATGCGAGAGCATTACCATAAAACCATTATAATTAAACTGCACACTTAATGACACAAAGCCTTACCCTGTGAGTATGTGGCTGTAGAGATAAGGGAAATCCAGTTGTTCTTCTAGCTCCCCCACAATGGCTGAGCAAGAGACTCAAAGCAGTGTTTGTAAATATTCATTTCATCTCCTTACCCCTTGTTTTGAAGCTCTTTGGTAACAGCAACCCAGTCTGTGTTAAATCACAGAGTTAAACCAGTGTGGTGCTTCCCTTAGCAGCCAAGTTTGGTATTCCCCAGCTTATCTCTTTGGGGACAGCACCACTTGCAAAGGAAAGGGGGTGATGTGGCTGAGCAAGAAGGTTCTCTAAGCAGCAAGGGTCTCCTCATCATTTGGGGAGTGGGTCCCTTGTGCTTCTGTACTTCTCATGATATGCATGGCGCAGTGTTGTTGTTCTCCAGATCTTGACACAGAATTGGTTCAATAAGAGGGTTATCCAGCAGGCTGAGGAAAGTGGTTGTTCCCCTCTGCTTGGAAAGTGTGAGGGAGTGTCTGTCTGGAGCAGTGTGTCCCATTTGGGTGTCCCTAGTATGAAGGCGGCACTGGCCAAGTGCAGTGAATCCAGTGGAAGAGAACTGGAGCACATGGTGCTCCAGGAGAGGTGAGTGGGATGTTTGTTCAGCCTGAACAAGAGATGGTGAAGGGGAAGTGTCATTGCTGTCTTCAAAAATGTGGTGGGTTGGTACAGAGAACACAGAGCCAGGCTTTTTGTGGAGGCACAAGCAAAACGGTGAGAGGCAATGGAAACAAGCTGCAGCAAAGAAAATTTTGTTTAAATGTAAAAAAATTCTCCAAAGGGGGTGAGCAAACACTGGAACAGGAGTCCAGAGATGGAGATACTGAAAATTTGACTGGGCAGGGCCTGTACCAACCTGATAGAAACTCAGAGTTAGTCCTGTTTTGACTTAAAGACTTGTAGAGACCACTTCCTACCAAAATTACTGTGATTCCAGTCTAAAGGACATATTTGTATTTCTTACAGTACATTCACTGGACAGTTTCCAGTAGCACACTAAGTGATACCTGTCATGTAGGTTTTGCTCTTCTCAGATGGGAGAGTGTGGGGAAGAAAGGTGTTTACAGTGGTTTGGTTTAGTGTTGATGGGCTTTTTAAATATCTCACCTGCTGCTCGTTGATATGGGAGAAAATGGGCTCACAATTTATGTTTGGCAGGGGGTCAGTGCTGCTGCTTAGTTACCAGGTGAGTCTGTTCCTCCAGAGTCAACCCTGGAGGAAGTGCTCTTACTCTCTACTGAGCACTATCGATGAAGTTCCTTGGAAGTCCAGAAGCCACAGTGCTGGCTGTCCCCTGTGTCCTTCAGGAGAACTCCAGGAGGTTCAGTAGGTATTTTAACGTGGTGACCATCATGGGTGAGTATGTGAAGGAGCAAGATATGGAACAAGAGTAAGCAGGCTGCCACTCCTAGTCATGTTGGTGTGCTTTTCCTTTCGTGTGTGAGCCCTAGTCCACTGTCTGCCCATGCATCCCATAATGAGTCTCACAGCCCTGTAGGTACTAAGCACCCCCAGTCTGTGAAGTGCTCTAGAAAGCCTCTCCCATTAACCTGTCGTGATCGGTGTCACTCTCACAGGACTGATGCTGTCCTGGAACAGCCCTAAGAGGTGACTGGTCAGTGTATTGTTCAGGCTCCCCTACCTGCTGTTTTGTACCACTTATCCTAACACTATGGTTTAGGATTAGCCACTAAATGGTCATTTTTCTTTTAATTAATTTTAATTAGAGACAAATAATTTTACTGTAGTTGAAGCTGAATTCCAAGGTGTAGCCAGCAGCTCTGACTGATTATTCATTAGTGATCCATGGCTTCAGTACAGAGGCTTGTTTCCCTCTGATTTCCTCTCCTTCATATCTGGGTTAGACTGGGGGCTGGTCTGTATCAGTTTAGCTCCAGCTGGAGATCTCTCCCTCCGTGTTTATCTCAGTTGCACCATGCATTTCATTACAATGCTGTTATTAGCCGTATAAAATGGAGGGATTAAAAAAGATGAATGAAATGAGAAAAGACTCTGGAGGAAAGAACTCTATTAAATTCACACTAGAAATCCTTGTCAAATGCATGTGGGAAAAGACTAGAAGTCTTTCTTTTTCAAGCTGTGTGACAGTGTCTCATTTTCCTTCCTTTAGAAAAAAAAATTTAAAAATTATGCAAGTCCTAGTAAAAAAGCAGGTGCCCAGCCCCTCCCTGAAATGTTTATAGCACCCAGAAGAAATACCAATCTGTGTCTGTAGGCCAGAAAGAGAAGCGTGGTTTGCATGGCCCGTGAACTCCCGGCAATGTCACAGCTGTTATATTTAGCATGTGGCATTCTGACACTCCTGCTAACCACAGCATGAGGATGGGCTGAATATTCTGAAATTACCTGTAGAATCATCTTACCCTAGTTTTTCTACACTCTTGCTTTAAAACTGGAGTTGAAAACTGGGCACAGTTCACGTTCCTGACATGATCTTCCCGTGTCATTGTAATATGTCTCACTTTCTTGTAATTTAAAATAGACACAAAACTCTGTGAAGTAGAAATAATCAGAAATCAGTAGTAGTGCCATCAGCTTTGGTATTAAAGACAATAATATTTTTACTTTGAAATGTGTTATCAAAATGAGAAGAAATGTTTTAAACATGGATGTGGGGGTTTGTTTGTTTACTTAAATAGGAGGTAGATATTAGCTCTGGAACATAGAGCTTACAACTGAGTTGGGTCCCACACGTTTCAGTGTGATTGGTTTCTCCAAATATTTGGTCTTCTGGTTTTTCTGGTTAATGTCCTGGAGTCCTCAGAGATGTAAGCAAGTCAGTTCCTGATGGAAGGAGTTACGCTGTTTATTGTTAAGTTGCCAGCATCCACCATATCCACCGTACTAGTGGAAGGTGTTCCTGCCCATGGCAGGGGGTTGGAACAAGATAATTGTTAAGGTCCCTTCCATTCTGTGACTCTGTGGTATTTACAGAAATGCCCAGACAGTAAGATTTTCTCCTCAGGCTGTTTTGCACCAAGCTGGCCATGACTGTGCCTGATAGCTGTTCCTGTGCTGAACTGCTTTCCTTGGCTAGTGTAGAGATCTGCCTGGGGTTTCTGTCCTCCTCCAAGAGCTTGTGGAGATTCCCAAAGCCTACTGCTACTTGGAGCAGCCTTGGGACTACTAGATTTGTTTTAGTGGATCGAATCATTTGACATCCATGGGTAGTCAACATTTTTCATGGCTTTAGATGAATATTTGGGCCAAAGACGTCTTCTGGTTTGATTTTCAAATTACACTGGTGAGCTGAAATATTCCTTGCATTTAGTTGAGAACTTCTAGTAATATTCTGTCCCGGGGAAGCTGAGGTAACAATACTCTAAGGAAGTTATGTTGCAGTTGATTTGGATGGGTTATAGTTTAATTTAATTTTTTATTCCTGTTTTCTATCCCATGAGTACACCACTGAAAGTCTAAACCTGTCTTTCAGTGAGGGGTTGACAAACAGGAGCTTTAGTGTTTCTCACCACTTCCTCAGACATCAAACCACTTACGGTTTGATGGTGGAAGTCTTCCATAACCTGAACTGAGTTTTTGGATATACAGAATATAGTAGGATTATGCTCTAAATTCAGATTTCTCTATGTGGTTACGCTTCCTAAAAGGTGATTCATAGTATCAGTCAAAATAATTCCAGAATAATACTTGCAGCATGATGGGGTATTGTATGAAAATAATACAGAGCTTCTTTGTTGATATGCAGTCCATGTTTCATACCTTTTTTAGCCTAGAAATTCATTTGGTTAGGTTATAAGTCTCTTTCTGTTCCTTTTCATATCATGAGCCTACCATAAATCTGTAGGCTAACTCACAATGCAGATTTTAGACCATCTGTCATTTCTGGAATATGTCAGTGCTGCTAAAAAAGCTTTTTCCCACATAAACATCCCCCTCTCCAGAGTCAGGAAAGGCAGCCTTTCCCATCTAAAACATACCATTTAGTTTTCAAATTGCCATTTATTTGGCTTGGGAAAAGGCAGAGCTCTCGAAGCAGGAACCACAGGTCAGTACTGGATAGGGAAACCATCGGGGCTCACAGGTGCTGAGCCCTGGCTCTTTGGAGCAGCGAAGCCGGGTGCAGATCTGACCCGGTCACACAGCAGAGAGTGTTTTCTTGTCTAGAAGGCACAGATTTTACTGCCCTCAGTATCACACTTTGATGAATTATTTCTCCGTCCCCGGAAGGGCCCGTGCCAGCGCTGGGAGAAGGCTCAGAGCCGCGGGCTGCTTTCTCCTGCCGTGCTGCTGAGCTGGAGCACCGAGAGGGGAGGAGCAGCGACAGGGCAAATGCCTCCGGGGAGGCCCACGAAACACTATCTCTTGCAGGCAGCTGCTCGGAGCCTCGGGCGTGTGCCAGGCACAGCGTTCCTGTCAAACACAGCTTCTCTCCATGGGTCCGGGCCCCACACCAGCCCTGCACGCCCTCCACGCAGACCCGCTTTAAAACATTGCCTCGGTGACAGACACATTCCCCTCGTTCGGCAGCGCTCTGGGCCTGGCAGCCCCACTGAAGGCAGCGTGAAGTAGAACAGACCGGCTTAGTAAGCCTCTACCTGCGATGAATTTGCTTCCTAAAATAGCTGCAGAGCCGTGGGGTATTTTTATAGCAGCTACACAGGCCTTTTGTGTCCTGAAGGACTGTAAAGAAAACTTTGAAGCTTTGGCTTGTGCGTAAACTGATGCAGTTCTGCCTGAGTTTGAAGAGAGCCTGGAACAGTAACCTTGGGGAGGGTTAAGTACCTGCCTAATCTTGACCGGGCTTTAAATATGATACTTAAGGGTGTCAGTGTAAACATAACCCTGTGAGACTTTTCATTGCTGGTAGTTTTAGTGGGAATGTCAGATTTTAATAGGCATCACACACATTATCATAAGCCCAATATTTTACAAGGTCTCTCCCTCAGTGGTAGTATTATTTTAGCATTTCTGTCTTCTTCCTGTAACAAGAAGCGAGGGGAAAGGGAAAAGTGGGGACAGGTTTATCTTCTTTAGACCTATCTGAACATAGGAGTAAACTAATAATAATAATGGCCAGTCTTCGCGAGCGAAGATTTGGGAAAGGTCATTAACCCTTCGAGCCTGCGCAGTGGATTTTTTAGGTGAGACACAGCGTGCGCTGAACTGAGCCCACCCTTTAATCCTGAGGTTCATCTGCCGGGGCCGAGTGAAACTCGGACAGTGGCAGTGAAGGTCTCAGAACATAGGTTTGTTTAGAGTGACCTTCTCTTAGATGGATTGCCTCACAGGGCTAACGAGCTCCATCTGCCCGGGGGGCCGGGAATCGAACCCAGGTCGCAGCGGTGAGAGTCCTGCACCCTAACCACTAGACCACCAGAGGCCCCTATAGGAGTAAACTATTAAGTGAGTAAATAGGAGTAAACTATTAAGTGAGTAAACGTAATAGTTCACAGAATCATTGAGATTGGAAGAAACCTTCAAGATCATCTGGTCCACCTGTCAACCCAGCACCACCATAATCACCTCTAAACCATATCTCCAAGTGCCACATCCAGACACCTCTTGAAAACTTCCAGAGATGGTAACTCTGCCACCTCCCTGAGAAACTTACTCCAATGCCTGACCATTCTTTCAGTGAATTTTTTTTTCTAGTGTCCAATCTGAACCTCCCCTGGTGCAACTTAAGGCCATTTTCTGTCATCCTTTCACTTGAGACATGGCAGAAGAGACCTTTCAGGTAGTTGAAGAGAGCAGCGAGGTCTCCCCTGAGCTTTCTCTTCTCCAGACTGGACAACCCAAGTTCCCTCAGCTGCTCCTTATAGGACGTGTGTTCTAGTCTCTTCACCACCTTTGTTGTCCTTCCCTGGACATGCTCCAGCACCTAAATGTCCTTTTTTGAAGTGAGGGTCCCAAAACTGAACTCAGGATTCAAGGTGTGGCCTCACCAGTGCCAAATTCAAGGGGACAATGACTGCCCTGGTCCTGCTGGCCACACTATTGCTGATAGAGGCCAAGATGCCTTGGCCTTCTTGGCTACCTGGGCTCTCACTGGCTTCATGTTCAGCTGGCTCTCAACTAGTACCCACAGGTCCCTTTCTGCTGAGCAGCTTTCAAGACACTCTGCCCCCAGCCTGGAGTGCTGTATGGGGTTGTTGCGACCCAAGCGCAGCTGTGTGACAGCTCCAGGCTGGCCAAGGCCACTTCCTCCACCCATCCCTGCTGCCACGTTGCTTCACCTGTTTGTGCCTGGCCATCTTCCAGCTCCCACGTGAGGAGTGCCCTGGATGGAGAAAACAAAAAAGGGCCATGTCAACTGGAGAGCAGTATGTGCTGCTTTGGGAAGATCAAGACTGCTTAAATTAGAAGCACCAAGGACAGCCCTTGACTTGCTATTTCTGCTGGAAGGACAGTCAGGGTCCCTGTGCCCTGCAGATACACCAGGAGGAGTGATTGGGTTTCCTCAGCCGTTAGGTTACATTAACCAAGATGAAGTTTCAGTTTGCTCCTTAGTAGCCTGGCTGGGAAGTCAGAGGTGGATCTGGATGGAAAGCAGAGTCTTTGTGTTAGACACCGAGTTCTCCTTGGCCTGCCTTAGCACTGTGGATTTTCATGGTGCTTTGGAAGCGCTGATGAGGACAAGGACTGAGCAGATCACCCACCAAGATGGTGCAGAGGAATGTTTCCTGAAGCAGGTGGATGTGCGGGGTGACTGTTTAAGTGGAGCTTTACACCTTGTTGATACCTGTGGAGTCAGTGCGTGACTGGCTGAGTGACATGGGCACATCTGCACAGTTGTGTTCGGGGACTGAACAAGGATGTTTGATTCAAGCTGCAAATGAGTGAGCCTGATCTGTCTCAGGGGTGTAAGGACCCAGCGCTTTCCTTGGGGGATATTTTTGTCACTGATATTTTCAGAGTGTATCGGGATGTAGGTCTTGCATGGCCAGGTATCCACATCTCCTGGGGCCCAGGGTGGGGATAGTGTCAACTGTAACCCTGAGGGAGAATAGGCAAGTTCCTAACTTCCCTGGAGCCACCTTTCTGTTGCAAAATGGCCACAAAGAAACTGCAGGAGCCACCTCCCAGGGAATATCAGCCCAGAACCTCCTCTGCAGCTGGTGCTTCCTCTACCCCAGTCCTTTCTTGAATATCAGGCATTTGACCTGTCCAGGGGCTCACATTAACCCTTTCCCTGGCCTTGTGCACTGCTTATTTTCACATCCCTGGCTGCTGGATTTAAACTGGGAACCTGTGGTGCAAAGACAGTGACATTTATTTTTAGTCTGTGACACTGTGTGAACGTTAATTAGGACGATAATAAGGAACACAAACCTATTGGCACCCTTCTTGGTGGCTTCAGCGAGGAATCCTGGTGTGGTGACAGCTCAGCTGCTGCTCCATGTGTAAGAAGCTCACCCTAGCCAGTGAACATATTGAGGAAATAGGAAATATCTCAGTGATTCCCAACTGTGTCCATCTCTGGGAGCAGAAGTTTGTCATCTTGGCTGCTGTGTGCCAATGAAATGGAAACATTAGTTATTTATGGGCAAAATAAGGGCTGTTCTATTTGTGTTGGTAGTAAAATGTTCTAAGTGTTTGGGCAGCCTAAACACCACTGGTGGCATGGTAACCAGAGGAGCAAAACTTGGATGGCTTGGGATGTAGACGGCGCCGTGCTGGTATATTTGTAACAGGTTACAAATACACAAACCCAGAAAATACCCCCGTGGTTAAAAATGCTCAAGGGAGTGGATGTGCAGGCGTTTCTGGAGGTAACCTGAGTCCTGGTGAGTACTCTTGAGAATCGCTGAGAGTCTTTCCATTTATTTAAGTGGCTGCTTTATGGAATGATAGAGTTAATTTTGCAGGTAAATAACTTTTCCTTAGGGAAAGCAGCGTCACCAAATCATGAGAACTCATGGGGGCCCTCCCAGGCCAGGGTAGCAGCTCTGAGGCTGATCCCCAGGCTATAGCCTAGATGTTGTTAGGAATATTGTCACATCTGGGATAGCCTGTGCTATGTGCTGGTCAGATCCCTGTGCCAGCAGATCTGGAGAAGGAATAGAAGGATATAATAGCCGGGGCTGGCTGTGGCTGTACTGGTAAGTGGAGACAGGAGGAGCTTTAGTGCTGGTGCAGCTGCTTCCCTGGAATATGACAGGGTTTGCTAAAGAGGAGCCAACAGTTCAATTGCTTTACTATTCCCCTGATAATCAGGAAACCCCACAACATGGTAAGCTTCATCCTCTCCTGTCTTATTTAGTGGTAAACTTGAATAATGAAAACCAAAACCAAACCACAAATCCTACCTAATGTGATTATATAAACAAATACAGTCAGTCTGTTCCACAAATTACCTCCTGGGTTTCTCACCTTCTTTTGGCTTCATTGTCTTGACTGAGTTGAGCATCCCCTTCCACTGCATCGGGAGAAGGAGAAAATAATTTCAGTTATTTGTTTATGTTGTAAAAAACAATTGCAGCCCTACAATACGAAGATCCCTCATATGGATCTTCCCCAGTGCTCTTCCAGACACTTTCCTTGCCCTTCTCTTTTCCCCTCCTGCCTCCACTGTGTCCCTTTTGACAAAGAACGACCAGAAGCACATGTAACGATCCAGACTGGGGATTGCTGCTGCTGAGGTACCTAATAGGATTATAAGATTTTCAGCATTAATCCTTATCCTATTCTTTAGGCAGACTAACCTTTTCCTTAGATTTTTGCCTTCTGTTGCACAGTTATTTGACTCTTCAGTAATTTCTTTACAGCTGCTGTTCTGTCCTTTTTCAAGGCAACTGTAATTGGTGTAGACCTCCAGCATGGAGCACTGTTAAGGGCTGTCAGGCTGCTGTAGTTATTTGTTTAGTGCTGCAAGTGAGCTTTTCCTACCTCACTGATGGATGTCACCATTTCCTTTGCCTTTCCCCGTACCCCGAGGGTATGTGTTTGCTTTAGCCCAGCCTGTAGAACATGTTTCTGTAGCTTGAAATGTGGCAATTACTACCTCCAGCTCTGGGAGGTTTGCTGATCAGGATATCTGCTTCTGCACAGAGGGTAAGGGGGCCAAGGCTTTCCTGGGTACATGGCTCATTCAAAGGAGCTTTGAAAGATGGAAGTGGGTGGGGAGCGGGTTGAACTCTGATTTCCTAAGGAAATGAGACTTAAGCAGTCTGTTTTTCCACTGCTGCTAGTTTTTTGGATCCGCAAAGTGATTGTGGCCAAAATAGATGGGTCACAGAAGTCTCAAATATTAAGTTTCTACATTATTTCTGAGAATTAGCTGCTGAATAAGAGATTGTCTCATAGCAGTGTCCACCAGGAGGTGAAAGCTGCAGTGTTGACTCCATGGGTAGGTCCCTGATTTGGCTGGCCAGGCAGACAGTCGGTGCAAGTAACACCGGAGTCACAGCATGTGTGGGTCCCAGGGCAGCTGGCAGCTGTGGGAGGGAACTGCGGGCCTGTGCTGCGATTTTGGGGATGTGTGAGGAAAGCTGAAGGTCCTGTGGTGTGGTTCAGAAAACACCAGGAGTGTTGCAGGAAATTGTAGAGATGAGGAGGAACTAGGGAATGATACATTTGGAATTTTTATGACTGGGCCTCTCAAACTGTGGGCTGTCAGGATAACTGCCAGGGAACAGCTTGTTTTGGAGGTGATGGGCTGATTTGCAGTGGGGGGAGAGGAGCACAGGAGCCTCCAGGGTGTGGGAGAAGACACACAAGGAACAGCAGAGGAAGAAGCTGGTGGCACTGCAATCACTAAAGGAGAGAAGGGACTGAGGTGGGATGTGACAAAAGGCCAAACCAACAGCATTTAGGAACAGGCACAGAAAGCAAAGTGAAGTTACTTCAGCTTGGTAGGCCAAAGGGGTGGGGGAGGAGGGAGCAGGGGAGAAGTTTAAACACTGGTTCATCCCAATGGGGTAGAGACCACACAAGGGAGGTAGAAAAGAGACTTGGACAAGGAATGATTTCGTGGCCTGGGCAGAGGGACAAAAGATCAGCCTTGGGTTTGTGTATAGCGTGCAGGAGTGATTTGGCAACAGTCTGAGCACAGGGATGAAGGAAGGCAGGAATCAACCATAACTTGAATTACACAGGAAGCTTGGATGAGGGGGAAGCGAGAAGCATTGTCTTCAGCAAGGGAGAGGAACTGAGAGAAGAGATAGAGGATTGATGTGTGTGTTTGAATTAAATCAATTGTACTCAACCCTGATTCAAAGCCAAGTGAAGACAGTAAGTTCAAGAGACTATTTGAAATATCTCTTTGTGCAAGTATTTGTCTTTAAAACCTTGAGTATGCTCTAGAGAAATGCCCAGACATCTTTCATCTTCCATTTGTAGGGTGTGCCCAGAGGTTAAGTGATCCCAAGCCACATAGTAAGCCACAGCAGTGACAAGACTGGCTTCCAACATTCCTTAAAACAGTTTTCAGTCTGGTAGATCATAGCAGTAATAAATGTCCATATATGCACACAACACACCACAAGGCAAATCAGTGAAACTCTCAATCTCCAGTTTAGGGAGAGCACATCACCTTCTTAACTGTCCCTTGCTCTGCCTATGCAAAATTATTGCACAGTTTCCTTCCCTCACAGCATTTTTTTCTTAGTTTTTTTTTCCTCTATTTTTATTGTCAGCAACTAATTCTTTTCTAGTGATGCTTTAAACTGTTTTTTTCTTCAGGATCCAGTGACTTTCTGTTGCCAGCACAAACTGAGGAAATGAATATCAATCATTCAGTGATTATTTGCAGGAAATAAAAGCGTGAGATAGCAGTCAGCCCAGGCCAAGAAGGAAGGACAGCATTGCGGTGCTCTTTATAAGGAGAGCCAAAAATATTATCCATGTGCTCAGCTGTTTTCTGAATATTGTGGAGCTTTCTTCCTTTTGTGAGCTCTACTTTCTCTGGATTAGGTCCTGCTACGATTGAACTTGGAGTATTTGTTATTAGCCTCAGTGAGAACAGGATCAGGCCATTGTCTGTCTGTCTGTCTGTCCTTGCCTTAACCCGTTGCTGTTTGGTAAGATACTGCAAGGGACAAAAACAACGCTTGGTTTCCCAGATTCTCTCTGAGTGTTGGTGTCTGATCCTTGCAGATAGCACAGTCCCTGTGGGTGGAATAGGTTCAGAGCTGGCTGTTTGCTGCAAAGCTTTTTGAAGCAAGTGTGAAGCCTCTGTAAAATATTGGATCCCCTCACTCAGTAGTTGGCTTTTCTGAAGTCTTCATTGTGCTCCAGGTTCTGCTGAGCTATGCTACGGTGAGCATGATGAATAGCAGGCAAATCGCCTTCGGTCACTGCTTTGGAAATCAAGATGTGTGTTGGCTCACCCCATTCTTTCATAAATACCTTCTTGAGCTACGGGAAGTACCGTGGAACACCATATCCCAGAGTGTTAATTTTTAATGTGTTATGCACGTAATGGACTTGACTGTAATTGTGAGTCCCACGGCACACAGTCACTGCTGGCAGGAGGGAAAGGATGACTGCAGGTCTGTGTGGCTCCACAATTAGGGACTGAAACATTGATCATTTTCATTCCCAGCAGCAGTGGAAACAGTTGTATGAATTTAAAGCAAAAGCTTTAGTGGAAAAATGGGTACCTGCAAGCCAATAGACACCCCCCTGCAATCTATTAAATTTAGACTTTGCAGCATCATCCTCCTGCACTGAATAAAACCGACTGAAACCTGGGCAGGGCAAAGTGGTTTTGACAAGCCTATGCTTATGTCCGGAATAATCCAAGTGAATAAGCATGTAGGCAGTGATGCAGAGAGGAGTTAGTATAAAAAATTCTCAACCTTTTTTTCTCAGTAGTGCTATTTTTAACATACAGATCCTTATTTCTTTCTTACATGAAATCTTGAAGCTGACAGCATCCCTTTCAGACTTGCAAATGAAAGGAAACTGTCTGAAAGAACAGCAGAGCAGGGATTTTTAGGCCTGATTCTGTTGGTATATCTTGGTTGGCAGATTCTTCCTCCTTTGATGAGCCCAAATTGACTTTAGTGAACAGTGCAGGATTCTTCCCTTTATCAGGTTTAATGTAGGATAAGGCCTCAGCATTCAAACCCTTGTGCCAGGAGAACTTGGATCCTTCTTTATTGTCTCCCAGCATTTCAGAGTATCGAATAGAGGTGGAAGGGATTTTAGACAAATGATTCTCATTTTGCCCTGCCTCTGAAAGCAATACTCCTACATTCCTGGTGTCACAGTAGGTTGTTTTGAAATCAGATTTTTAATTTCCTTTTTAAAGTGTGGTGGCCTTGGTTTGGTTGTTTTGTTTTGTGTGTAACTCATAGGGTATGACCTATGGAGACCATTCTGAAAGGAAATTCATCCTGCATCCCTGCTCTTCATTCATGTCACTGGCAATAGTTTCTCTGAATTCAGTGATGCAAAATCACTCCTGTACTGTACTTAGTGCACTCAAGCTTAAATCAAATCCTAACACTTTTTACTAGTGCAAAAAACACATTTAAAACACAGGGGGAAAAAATAGTTCTCTGTGACAGGAAATCAATTTAATCCATTTATTGTTTATTTGTTTTTTTCCAGGCTTATATTTGGCACACTTTACCCCGCATATTATTCTTACAAAGCCGTGAAATCAAAGGACATCAAAGAATATGTGAGTAATGAGGTTTGTGGCTGTGCTGTGGGTTCGTTTTCTAAGATTGCTCCTCACCACATTGTGAAGGTGTTGCCCATGTTCTGGGAAATCTCATAAACCAGTACAAGGGGCAGACTGGCCTGTAGGTGAACTGACTGATTGCTGGGCACAGATCTCAAATAAGAAGCCTTGGGTTTGTGCTTCTGGCTCCTCTGCTGAGTGGATGTGCTCCCTGACAAGTGTGTGCCGTTCCTCTGATGGTGCGAGCTGAGCTATATACAGCCGACTTAAAAGGCATTTGGCATCCAGAGCTTTGTGTGCTCTCCTTTGTTTCTGAAGAGCAGCATAAATCAAAGCCTTTTCAAAAAGCCCTGAAGCTTTAACTGCTCATTCAAAACAAGGATCAGAGGAGGCAACTGGAAGCACATACGACTGAATCCTCAGACGGAAACATCCTGCCTTGCAGAGCGACCTATTTACAGGCAGGTCTGGCAGCTGGGTGTGCTCTCTTGTCCTTTTGCTGAGAAATCTTCCCTGGGCCCCGGTTTCTAAAGGCACATTGGGGCCATCAGGGAAAGTGATGTGTGGGAGAATCAAAAGCACTTGCATGCTGTTGGGGTCCTGTAGGATTTGTAGTGCCCTTCACAATCTGAGCTCTGTTGACTTCATTGAACCCAGCTCAGCCTCCAGATCTTGACTCTTCAATCCTCTCAAGATCCTAGGGATGACAAGCCCATTTTCTCCTCTGGGTAACAGCATAGATGGCTATCCCATTAAGTCCTTAGTGCAGGCTCAAACTGGGACTCATTGTGGCTGCTGAGATTTTTTTTTTAATCATTCTCCTCCTTCAGAAAATGATTTTGGATATTTTGAGGGTCATAAGTGTTACAGAGCACAGCAGAGACTTCAGACAAAATATCCCTGCAGCCCTTGCACAGCTATGCTTCTCAGGGTCTGTACACTCTTTGTTTGAAAACACTGGAGACGTGCATGAACATCCCCAAGTAGTGTCTGCTACTGGTACTTAATGTTTCCATAGTCCCTTTCCAGAAAGTATTTTGCTGAAGGGTCCAATTCCTGTTGGAAATTCAGTTGCGAAAAAGGAACTCACATCAGACGCATGAGGTCATGACCCAAATGTGAGAGCAGCTGATGTAAGACCTGGTCTGCACTTAACAATTGATTTTAGTTCAACACACCAGTTGTGGCAGTATGTCCATTAGGGTACAGTTAAAAAAAAAAATAAATGAAGTAATAATTTACACTGACAGTCAGAGCCTTCATTTTTTAGTCAAAACTTATATCACTTTAGGATATATTGTTTTCTGCTGGTAATAGTCATTTTGATAAATGTTGTTCTAAGCTGATCCAAGACCATCCATACCAGGTCTTGGTTTATGTTTTAAAGTTTTGCTGGCAGTAATGTCTGAGAGAGCCGTGCTGGCACTGAGGCTCTGAGGAGTTGCAGTTATGTAAAAAGCCTGGCAGAAGCTGCCCTGGGAAGACAGTGCTCTCAGGCATTTGGCAATGCCATTATTGCTGTAACACTAAATATAAATATACATATAAATCCCAGGAGAGCAGTTATGTAGCTGAGTGACTGGTGCTCAGGAAATAATTCCAGTATCTAAAGGGAGATGGGGAGAGACTACAGGTACTGTCCTCACTGTACAGGTACTCCTCCCACTGGGAGAAGATGGAGAAGCTGTTTCTGAGCTGGTGAGATCCAGATTTGTTGACACCTCCATCCTCCCTTCCCCAGAGCAACATCTGGTGTAGGAAACCTGCTTGTACTGCCTTCTTTCCAGCCTTCCCTTGCTCTATTGCAATTATCTCAGCCTTAGATAACACAGTCCAGTTCTTTAATTCATGGATTTTCATGGTTTTTGCTTCCTTAAGCTTTCCAACATTCCAGCAAAGCTGCTTGGGGAACTCTGTTTTCAAATATACCTAATTAAAAGACAGTTTTCACTTAAATTAACAATCTTTGTCATACTATCTCTTTGCAATCCCAAGAAGAACCAAAACTGCATACATCAGAATAGTTGAGCTGTGCTTCTGAATGCCATTTAGTGCTCAGAGACAAAAATCTCCAGATTCCTGAATTCCTTGAGATACTACAGTTCACCTGACCAGGTCATGGTCCCCAGAGAGTCCCTCTGTTGTTGTCACCCCAAAGGACACCATCCATGCATCAACCCCACAGTGGAGTTTCCCTAGCTGAACACAGAGACAGCACAGCACATGCTCAGACTACCAGTGTGAGATGAAACACTCTCACCTACGCCCCGTGTAAGGGATTTGAGCTAATGCCCTTGCCCTTATCCTTACCCTGTGCTCAGGGTGTGGATGGGAGCAGGCACAGCCACTCAAGTGCTGCACACTGGTTTAGGAATTGTAGTGAGTTGATTGTTCTCCTGAGCCCTGGATCATGGGATGGGCACTCACCTCTTTACCTCTTCCGGGCTATAGATATTATGTAAGTAATTACGTTTTATCTTAATTGTAGTTTGGCCAACACCCTAATAATAACAGCATTTGCCATTAAGATGAGCCAAGTGAGACTTTTAATGCCCTGTGATAGGGCTGTGGTGCTCTGCTGGTCAGTGGAGCTTCTGTAAGGACAGAGTCAGGCTACTCTTCTTCTCCTCAGACAGTCACCTTCCCAAGGCCTGTGGAAATCTGATGTGGGTTATGTGCTGAAGTGAAGGACACTCTGGCACCTTCAAGTCCACAATGATTGCTAAATACATGAGGGAAGGCAGAGGAGGGGTGGGTAAGAATTTCTGTGAGAGTTATTTTGTGCACTTGTGCCTCTAAGAGGTAGTTTGAGGCCTTTGGGGAAAAATGAACCAGCTACTGTTTTTGTTTCCCAGGTCAAATGGATGATGTACTGGATCATATTTGCACTCTTCACAACAGCAGAGACCTTCACGGATATCTTTCTTTGCTGGTGAGCACCAAAGGGGGGATCTTTGGCATGAGAGAGAAAGAAAATGGAAATGTTTACAAGGGGGGAAAAAGGGACACAAAGGTGCACTGACTCCTGAACACAGGGTCAACAGCTTCAGGTGCATAGAGGTGTTCTATCTGGAGGAGCCACGCTTCCTTTCCCAGTGCTGTCAGAGGAAAAACAAGAAAGAAGTGGAAGTACTCAGTGATATCTCATTAGTGAGAAATCATTACAGGAGTCTCAGTCCCTTCCTGTCAGAGAAAGGCACAGCTGATTGCCCCGTTGGATGCTTGCAGAGGTCATCACGTAAACAACAGTGGCTTTAGCTACAGGCATAGTTCTGGACTTGCCTGGCTGTATCCTACAGTAAATACACAGACTATGGGGGACAAGCACAAACAGCCCTGCAACACAGGATTTTTTATGTTGCTGTGTGGGTGTTGTTCCTGGGATGTTTTGCTGTTCCTGGCTAGGCTGGGTTTATGGTTTGATGGAGGGCAGTTAACAGTCCATACTGATGTGGGCTTTCTGGTGCCAGTGAAAGGATTCCTGGTCATCTGTCAAGACAAGAGCGCATAAATGCCCAGTTATCAGATTCAGTTCCTTAAATTTGGATGCTCAAGTATGAAAGTGTTTGTTGCTTGGTTGCTCTTTTTAGCAAGGCCTTTCTAGTGGAAAACAGTGAGATCAATTAGACTTGAGGATAAAAATTTAACTGCAGAGCATGGCCCTCACTTACAGGCTGTTCCTGCATGCCTCCAGTGAGTCTTCCAGACAAAGGGAATCGGGGGTACTTGGCAACATGTCAGATCTGTTGAAAAGGAGATAAAAGACACTACTGTCTATCTAATTTGCATGCAGATCTACCTCCCCTGTGTTCATCTGGAACTTTGGTTTTTGGAGGATGTATTATGTGGGTCTCTCAGGAGTTGTGACAGAGGGCTTGTCCAGCCTGTGAAATCAAGTGTGCTGTAGAGATCCTCAGTGAGGTGGAAGGCCAACCTGGCACATCCATGCTTAGAGTGGAGCATCACAGAGGCCCACTGGATCAGACCTGGCTGGCTCAGTGACAGTGTTGTGTAGCACAGCAGGAGCCTGTCTGGGTCCAGCTGGGCTGGGCCACTGCCATCACAGGTCTCTGTGCTGCTCTTGCTGGTCCCTGCCTACAAAGGGTAACAACTGTTCATCACACTGCTGGCAGCAACCTGCCTGCCCACATGAGGATGTTGCTGGCTGGCCAGTCTTGAGCTCTGGGCTTTGTGCTCCAGAAAAGAGTCTGGATAGTTTAATCTCAGGGTGTCCCTGACTTGTTGTGACAGGTAAAGCATGACCTGTTGTTGGTTAGTGTCCTCTGTATTTTGCTGTACTACCTAAAAGTCAGTGTGGATCTGCACAACAAAAGTTCTTGTAGTTCAGTTTCAGTCAGATAAGTGTTATCTTAAAAGGAGAAAGGCAGAGAGGTGAAATGTGCCTAAATATATCAATGAAATATTGATTTGCTGGTTTGGTCTTTGCTCCCTTACAATGACTGGGGATACTATGAAGGCAACGCCAGTGCTTTTTGCATGTAGAAAGCTTCTCTTATCACACCTAGAGTCTCTTCCAGACCATTAAATAATGGTCCTGATAACCAAGTAAAGATTCACCCACATGCTTAGTTGAGATGTGTGCAAAGGTGAGTGAACGTGTTCTGGTCTTTGGAGTCTTTGGTAGGCAAAAGCTGCCCTGAGCTAGACTGGCCAGTCCTTTCCTATGCTGAGCATCTCTAATTAAGGGCAGTGGTTAAATTGGGAGTGGACAGTAACAGCTCTTTTTCTTCCAGGTTTCCATTCTACTATGAACTCAAAATAGCTTTTGTAGCTTGGCTGCTGTCTCCGTACACAAAAGGCTCCAGCCTCCTCTACAGGAAATTTGTCCATCCAACGCTGTCTTCAAAAGAAAAGGTAATCACAGGTGCCTTGGTCCTCTCTGGGTGGAGCAGAACTACAGTGTGTTTACTCCAGTCTCTGTATCACTCATTTTCCTGGAAGACTGAGAGTTGCTGATTCTCTTCCTTCATCATTTGATCACCTCCTTTTGATTGGTGGTTTTGTTTTTCATGGTTGTTGTGTTTTTAAATCCTGGCATCAGTTCAGTGCACTCACATGTATTAACTCATCTTTGTGCACTTGAAGTTGGGAGGGAGGGGGATAAAAATACCTCCTGAGCTGCTTTGCATGTACTGGCTGAATATAGCTGGAGAACTATGTTGTGGCTGGATATGACAAATAGAGAAACAGGGTCTGGCAGCCAGGACTCCTCAACTTTGTTCCCAGCTCTGCCTAAAACATTGTGCAGCAATGAGACAAACAGCCCAGGCAGTCTAAAATGGGCTTAGCAAACACATGCCTGGCTGGGAGACATAATATGGTGAAGTAAGGCATGTAGTATGTTGAGGTCCTGGGTTAAAAAAATGTCTTCCTCAAATTAATGATGCTAATTATGGGAGGGGGACGTTACAGCTTGGATTGTTTGCCTGCCTAGGAGATCCCTGTGGCTGTGAATGGGGCATTGTCAGGCAGATCCATTTGGCTCATGTGAATACATGGGCCAAGTATAGCTATTGGTCACATATCAACATGCAAATTACTGAGTTTCCGACCTTGGCAGCTTTGGAAATGAAAGCTCTGTTTAGGCACAGGCAATGCATGAACAGTTGTATCTCAGTATCCAAGAAGGACAGTGGGGATCAGTCCCCTGTCTCTCTGCTTCCTGTGAACTTCTGCTTACTCTTCTCACAAGTAGTCTCATGCATTTTGGGTTGCCACCTCTTAGCTACTGGGAATAGGAAGAGGATCACTGAGCACCCAACAGCTCCTCACAGCCTCCAGTCCCCACTAACCCAGCAATCCAGCAGCTGACTACTGAAGTCATTGTCATCATTATCATCCAGACTCCTGTGTCTCGAGGGAGGGAGGGAGGGAGAGGGAAGGAACTTCTATGACCGTTTCACTGTATAATGAGCAGCATCAAAGTCCAGAAGCTCTGGGCCTACCAGTTCCATGGGCATTTGAAAGTGGGCACTGCTGTGATTGCAGAGATGACTTGGATACTTCTGTGACTACCAGTCCTGGACACAGGGCAATACAGCTTCAGCTGCCCAGAGCCATCATATGATTATTTTTAACTATGGGGCAATCCAATTTGTCTTTAGAGTCCATAGTTTTCAAATAGCTCGTGGTCCATGCTGCCCAGGTGGATCTCTTGCTTCCAGGACTTGTTGGTGGTGGTTGCACTGTGCAAGTTTATCACAATTTTGGGTCCCAAATTTCCATTCACAGAATAAAGAGTTCCCAAAGCCTGCAGTGGGAGTTACTTTTCCCCTGCAAACTTTTCTCTTTGCAAACACTGGCTGTGAACTTCTCTCCAGCCATGGTGGAGGCGATGGAGGGTACCTGCTCCTCCCTAAAAGATGACCTGGCTCTGCCAAGAGCACGAGGCTGGGAGCATAGTCTGAACTTGCCCTTCTTGTGCTTATTTTTCGTTTGTTTTGCTGTCTGCTGTGACAGGAGATTGATGACTGCCTCATCCAGGCAAAGGACCGGAGCTACGATGCCCTTGTGCACTTCGGGAAGCGGGGGCTGAACGTCGCGGCCACGGCAGCCGTCATGGCAGCTTCAAAGGTAAAGGTGCGGGCCAGGATGGTGACTCCTTAACATCTCATCTGCATCCACTGCCCACAGTAGCAACAGTGTGGAGGGGGAGAGGTGGTGGGCGTAGGGATCCTCCCACTGGTTTTGTATAGTGACCTATAATTTGTGTGTAATCCTGAAGTTCGTGAAAAAAGTTCACCTGCAAGGCTTACACGCAGCATGCCTGGTGTATAATTGTCTGCAGACATGTTTGTGTAAGAGTGAATGGGAAGTGGCATTAGTTGCTTTTGGGGAACGGGTAGATATTGTGTGAGTGGTCTCATCTGAAGGGCTGTATCCTGTACTCTGTTCCTGGCTTAGAGCCAAAGCCAGAAAATAGCTGTCATCTCTTGCTTGTTTGCTTGCATAAAAGCTGCCAGGACTTGATAACTGCATTTTGTGGTCCTGCCCTCTGGCCATGGGCTGTCATGGCTTAGGGTCGATGTGCACAGTGACTATATCCTTATCTTTGGGGATGAGACTTGTCTACAAAGCCTGTTGCAAAAGGGTAGTAGAAACATATGGGCAAGGTGGGTACTGTGTTAGAAACAATAGGAGAATGGGAGTTGAAAGAAATTATTTTGCTCTGCTAAGTGCTTTTCATATCACCTCAGGCACATCATTTTAGTATGTCTTGGCCTTTCCTTCTGCAAAAATGTGTAATACATCCTTAGGAGGCCAAATACCATGAAGTCTATAAAGCCTGTTGAATGCAAGGTATTACAGAAGTGGGGAGCCCAAGGGGTGTGCCACGTTCATGTGGGATCACAAGCCAAAACCAAAAATTACCTCCCTTTTCACTGCCAAGCATCATGCAGACTGTGGTTGTCAGGCTTGGTACAGTTCTTCTCCTGAACTGTTGTTCTTCAGTGGGAGGCTCTGCTGACCCAGGGGCTGCTAGATAACCCAAACCCAGACTGAAACCTGGGATAAGCATGGAGCTAAGGCAGAGCTGTGTATCGTATGCCCAATAAAACCACATTTGTGTGATGCCTCCATGGCACTTAACACTTTTGCTGCTGCCATGGAAGCCTGAAGAAGTCACACCATGGACATAAATAGGCTCTGGGAATGCCTGTTTTGCAGCACTGCCTTTGCTCTGAGCCCCTTCCTACAAGGAGCTGCAGAATCTCTGTGCTAGAGCTGTTTTTAGGACACAGTGAGAAACTATATGTGAATCCCAATGGAATTCTGGCTCCTGTTTGGGTAGCTCCTGAATATGCGAAGCTCAACAGTAACCCAAACCCACAGCACCAACCTGTTTCTCCAGCAGGACTGCAACAGTGTTTTCATCAGCTGTGGAACTGGAATGAACAGTCAGCATCACAATTTTACTTCCCACTGTTCTGCTTTTCTGGTGTTTTTCTTAAGAATCTCCCTGCCCTGAAATGTGGCTCCAGTGGCAAGGGGGAAGAGGGGGAAGAGTCTCCATGGTATAAGGAAGCTGTTGTCTTGCATGAGTTGATGAAGCTCCCCATTCAGTGGTGGAAGAAAGCAACCCTGTGACTCGTGTGGTATTGTTATATTGCACATCTGCCAGCCCAGCTGGAGAGAAAACTGTTAAGGCACTGAAACCTGTAAATGGATCAGAAGAGTCTTTCCTGCACACTATTTTGGGGAGGGGAAAACAACATGTTAATAAGACTGAGAGGTTGTTATTGAATAGATTGATTGAGTTTTACACCAAAGCAAGGAGTGTTCATGTATTTCCTTCAGCCTTGACATTTAAATTACTCTTGGGTGTCTGAGAGAAAATAGGACTCCTGGCTTCCTTTATTGCTTCGGCTTGGGGCCTCCAACAAGTTGCTGGTTTCTGTGTGCCTCAGGGTGCAGACCCAACAGAGAGGGTGAGCCTATCTGACAACTTTCCTCCTCCAAAATGGAGTAATGCTTCTGCTCCCAGTGTGCACCAGCACTTTGAACCTCCTCAGATTATCTCAAATATGTCTCAAGTGCCTGAGCCAGCGTAAGGGAAGGGATGGAGCTGCGTTGTGAGGAGTATGGCCACAGGAAAGGAAAGCAAGATCATCCCTTCCTGGCCATGGGAAGCAAACGGATTAACTGTGCTGCTCATGGAACTACACCCTTGATACATTTACACTCTCCACGGTGTGATGGTCAGGAATGGTTAAAGCAACTTCTGTCCCTTGCCCTTCTCAGATGGTATGTGCTGTCTTTCTGGCAGGGAGAACTGACTGGTGTGAGTTACAGCCTGACGTGTTGCAGTACAGAAGTGCTGAGCTGGGGTTCCTCAGGTATTCAGGATGTGATTGGGCAGGTGTGGACATGTCTCCACGTAGCTGTCCCTGCTGCTGTGGAGGGAGCTGTTTCCTGGAGAGGAGTGATACAGCAGGCATGGGTGGGAACAGTTTCTGTTGCCCTGGTTTTCAGCTGCTGTCAAATATATGTCAACGCCCTTACTTGCTCACTTGAGGAGATGTAACAGAGCCAGATCGTCCTGCGTGAGAGAAGTTTAAGTGACTAATTATCTGGAAAACACTTTGAGCAGGCAGATGCCAGACCAGACTGAAGTGAGTCCTTAGGGGGAAGTTTCCATGGAGGGAGGAAATAGAATACTATTTCTGAGGCTTATCATGACTTTCCCAGTGCCAAGATTTAAGGATATCCACCTACTCTGTGGTGAGTGTTGAGTGTAGATGGGAAATTGAGTCCTTCATTTGGGTTCAGCCTTTAAAGGATTGTGTTAAAACTGGAACCTCTAGAGATGACCATCTATTCAGAAGCACTGAGCTCCTGCAGCTCCCATGGAAAACGTGGCTTTTACCAGCAAGTGAATGTGAGGATTATTTCCTGCTTCACTTGGATTAATGGATGAGGAAAAGATGCTTTTATATTCGGAAATGGACTCAGACTTTGCAAATCAGCATCTTCTAGTGGCAAAACACAGTGAGCTTCTGGGCTGAAGGGGTACTCTGTACAGACCTGTTTTCAGTAAATTAGCTTAAATCTACAAGCTCCTGTGCCTGGACATGAGTTTCCCACTGTGGATAGCCCTGTCCTCTCCTTTCTGTCTGAGCTGTGGTAACTGATCTTCTTGTGCTCCCACAAGATCCATCATAATCATTTGTCTTTCATGATAAGATCTTTGGGCAAGGCCCATCTCTTCATTCTTTTTATCTGTTATATTTTTTTAATCCATTCTGTTTATCATTTTTATTCATGCAGCACAATGCATCTGGCTCTCTGATTACCACTTGTGTGTGACATGCTGCTACTTAGATATTTACTGCAGGCTGAGGTGCTGCAAGCTGTGCACAGCCACACCTTCCCTATCTCCAATCCCCTGGCCCCTTTCCCTTTTCTATCTTAAATAGCCTAAGGTTTTAGTTATCCAACTGCAGGCTTGTCCTTCCCCCTCCCCCTGCTCCCTTTCCCAGCTCTGTTTTGTTTTGAAGCCACAGTTGTGCTAATGCTGGCACAAACCTCTGCCAGGTCGTTTTACAGGCTGAGGAGCTGCCAGTGTCCCAAGCACCCCGAGCCTGCCCGGCTGGCTCACTTGGGGGCTTTCTCTCTCTCCAGAGAGTCTATTTTTGATGCTCACTAAGCAGACAGAGCACTGGATATCTGGTCTTATTACCCGTGCTAGGGGCTCAGCAGAGATCTTTTCCCTGCCCCCAAGCAGCTCATGTCCCCACCAAGGAGCATAATCTCATTTGGGGCTCTAATCCTGTCCTCATCGCCTGGTGATTCTATCCCATGTGGTGACTTCAAGTGGGTCAGTCCTAAGTGGTGGGATTAGATGACCAAGCAGTAAATCCTGCTGCACTTTTTTGTGTTTTCAATTATTTCCAGCTAGTTCAGCCATTCCCACTCCCAAGGAGCCCTGGGCACTGGCTGCCACCATCTTTCCAGCTCACCTCTGGGGAGGAGAGAAGCAGGAAAGGATCCTGCTTTTGGACCACAGTGGAAAGGGAGCAGCAGCAAGCTGTTACAGCCCAAGCAGTGGGGCAGCTACAAGGCCCTGGCCAGGCAGTGAATCCATCAGATGGATCCTGGGCATAAGTGGGATTTTCATTGGCACCAGTCAGGTTTCAGTGTAAGCAGCTGGGACGTGTCCGCAGCGAGGAGAGGTGCCGATGCCTTGGTGGGAGCACCAGCCTTCCCCAACACACTTGTATGTACTCCCTTGCAGCCACCATGGTCTCAGCACTTCTTGTCCTCCACCTGTCACCCTGAGCCTCCTACAACCTGCTGCCTTGCCCTGTCCCCAGTCCCCAACTCTTCTATCCCTGCTTGCCTTCCCTGCCCGACCCTGACACTGCCTCCTCTGTCTCTACAACCCATTCATCACCGGTTTTACGCCCTCCCCCGCTCTCTGACCCTCTCCTTCAAGCTCCTGGGATTCCAAGATCCTGTTTGAATGTATCCTTATTCCCCACCCTGAACAAACCAATTCTGCCAGTCAGGCCAGTGTGTTTCCCCACCCTGATTCCAACCACTTAACCATCCCCAAATTGCAACCCCAACTCTGCTTTTCAAAGGAGGTCCGCAAAAAACATCCCACTGCCAACAGATCAGCAGATCAGTGTAACCCAGGGGTCTCTGGCAATGTTCCTTCCTCTGCCTTTCTCCTGCCCTTCTGTGGGCAGGGCAGGGACTGGTGCAGAGCAGCTGGTGCTGTGGCCCGTTGCGTGCGCCCTGTGCACAGGGGAGTGGGGCACAGCATGGCGCTGGCAGTGAGCGCAGTGCCTTGGCAGGAGAAGATAAATGAGGTGGAGGGAGCAGACACGCATGACTGGTGTCAGTGAAAAGCCCATTTGTGCCTAATAAGTCTGAGAAACAGTCCAGGAGCCTTTCATGCGTGGGGAAATATGGCTTGTGGTGCTGCCGGAGCCAGCAGTCACTCCGGGTATCGTTAAAAGGAGCAGGCACGCGGACAGGCGGGAGGGGCTCCCTGAGTGCATCCTCCTCCTTAGCTAATGCTCTGGAGTGCAGCCTCAGCACTTCACAAACCACCTGTCTGGGCCGGCATGTCACTCCTGTTTCCACTTTTGGACCTCATCTTCCCCAGGAGGGTTGCAGCTCCACTGCTTTAGGGGCCCAAGAAGTTTATCATGAAGTTTCCCAGTGTATTTGCTGTTTTTTTTAAACCAGGGCACTGGAAGGGAAATGCTGGTGATGATTTAAGTTTTTTCCTCTGTAGACAAACAGCATCTTTTAATTAATTTCTAGTATCTGGTTGGTGTAGCCAGTGCAACTGCCTGAAAGTCAGTATTTAGATCCCTAATTTTCCATGGGAATTGAGACTTTTTTACTGTGGGAGTTTGGAGCAAAAACTTGAGTGGGAGACACACGCTGGCTTTTGTGGCATGGCAGTGGAGAACTGCACTTCTACTTGAATTGGGAGAGAGGGAGGCAGGGGGTGGGGAGCATCCTTTCCTTTAAGACGCTGGATAAAGCCTCTTTGTAATGATTAGATCCAACTGCTTAGAGGGAGAGTGTTCCTGTGCTTACTGAACACATGGGAGCACAGTTCTGACCAGTATACTTAGTACTGTGCCTGTGATGGTCACACCATGTGCCCCAGTCAGTAGCATGGCCAAGAGCTGCACAAGTCAGGAGTGATTTAGAGTTCACAGTTTGAGAAGCCTTTGGGGACACATTAGTGTTATCTCAGAGGGGCTGAGCTTGTTGCTTTTGAAAGCAGCTTCCTTTAAAGGATTTCCATTTGGGATCCAAAATCAAAGATCTCATGACTGAGCTATGTTGCACCATTAAAGAGGAACTACAAATTGCTTTCTTGAAACGTATGGTAGTGTGCCACTGATCACAGTATTTAGTGAAGTATTCTTGTCAGGGTGTGATGTATCTTTTATTCTGAAGTCCTTAAGAATCTGTTTTTCACAGACCTATAAAATCCCAGTGCTGTTGAAGCTACAAACCAGGTAACCGTTTCCAGTTTCCCTTTCTTTTTGGCTCCTTGGTTGGTGTCTCAGAGAAGCAGACAACAGTCAGTGAATGCACAGGACAGCAGAACCAAACAATAAATTTGTACAGAGAGACCAGACTGGGAGAAACAATAACAAACAGTTCCCAGGAGAGGAAATGAACCGCACAAACAAAAAGGGTGGATGAAAATAAGTTTCCACCATGAACATTAACGTCAGCTGGTTTCCCTTTGAGTCTCTAATACTGTCTGGCATCTCCAAACCAGGTAGTTGTTCCAGACTAGGCACGGCACGCAAGCCCTGGCCATAAATAAGGATGTTGCTTGTAGGATATTTGTGTTCATATGGTGGCAGAGGCAGTTCCCTTCTTCACTCAGGCCTTATGCTGATGGTTTTGCTCGGGGCCTGCCTGCAGCCAGATATGATAAAGCTTCTGTGTGCAAACTTCTGCTCACTGCCATGAGTAATTCCCCAGTGTTACCCTACTGCTCGAGAGACCTGTCAGTCACCAGGACTAAAATGACTGCCATGTATCCCTCAGCTAATCCTTGTCTAAATTAGTCATTAGGCCAGACACTGGGGTTTCTCCAGTGGGAAGCATCAGTCAAGTGCAAGGAGTGGAGTGGCAGCCCATTGTGTTTATAATCCACTTTACTCTTTAAACACACTTAGTGGGTAACACCTTGTCAGCCGGGGTTAGGGAGTGGTTTCTCTATCTCTGTGGGAAAGCTAAGGAAGGGAGAACCTGTGTTTAGAGGTGTAGTCCACAGGTGGGTGTCCCTGCTTTTTATGTGTATGTGAGTCCCTGCACATGGTGCCCAGTGTCACGCTCATGTCTCACCTTGATTACTTATGCTTCAAATAGACCTTATTCTCAAAGCTTTTATGTGTGTTGCCACAATGGCTCTCTTTTTTTCCTTGCTAGGTCTCTCAGCTACTTCATTTACCCTTCTATTTGGACCAGAAAAAAGGGCAGGTAATCTGCTGAGTGCTTGCACTAAACCCTAACTAATGTCTGCTCCCTGTTAGACTAGTTTGAACTGTTTTCAGCTGAGGCTGGTCTGAGGCCATGTGCTGTCTCCTCCCTTCCAGTGGGTAGATCCTGCAGTGCTGAGCTTTAAAAGCCTGTCCTTGATCTTATCAGCAAAATGCCTTCTAAGTCCTCTGCTGGCAATCAGAGAGAGTCCAGCAGCCAGGCAGGGAAAACACATCTAACTCAGGTGGTTGCTGCTGCTGCATTGGCCAAGCTGCTGTGTTTGCTGTTGTGTTCTCACTAATGGATGAAGGGAGCCTGTCTCCCACTGCTCTGATCCCTATGAGGATGGTTGGGGTTGCAGTGGAACTTGTGAGGCCAGGATCTCTTACAGGTCTGGTTGGGGCAGTCCTACTGACATTGTGGGAACATGAACTACACCTTGTAGTGGACATTGGCAGGATGGAGGCTGTAACATGCATGCAGACATGTCTGCTAGTGTGGAAGAGAACTACTAACCACAGCTACAGCAAAAACAGGGGAGAACATTAACAGGTTTAGTATTGTGCTGGAAGTGTGCTGAGCGTGACTTAGTGTTCCCTAGTGTTCCCTTGCTTGTCCATTAACTTCTGATCCTAAGATGCAAAAGGCCAGGAGGTGCCATCCTGCTTTAACAGTAATTGTATTAAAAGCTTCTCTTTTGTGACTTGGCAGCTTTTGGTTCCTGGTTTGTTTCAATTCAACATGCTGTGTCATAGTTTCCACAGCTGCAAAATGGAATTTGTAGGTATTAGAGGTGTTATGAAGCCTAAATAATGTGTACAGAATTCTTTCATATTTTCAGGCTGAAGGAATGATAAAATCTAGACACTGTTATATGTTTATATTTAGATTATATTTAGTGGGACTGTTATATAAATGGCAAATTTTTAAGTTACGTGCTTAAATTTATTTACTTTAGCTTTAGCTACCTATGTATATGGAGTATTTATAATGAATAATTCCATTAGGTGTAAACACAGTTTTTCCTATACTCCTAAATGCGTCTCCCTCTAAAAAGCTTTACTTCATGTATGAATGCAGAGAGTAACAATAGAGAGGTAATGAAATTAAGACAGTTCCAGCTCTCTGATGGAGTACCTTTTACAGTGCCTGTCACTATGCAGTGTCAGTTGTTTGAAAGGATCAAGATTTCTGGTCCAGGCAAGTACAGTTTACATCAATGTTTGTGTTCTGGGCCCACAGAACTTGATGTTTGTTTCTGGAGATGATGATGATGATGTCTACAACGTGTAGGGGAAGGCAGTGTTCAGGTTGCTGGCTTTAGAAGCTCAGTGTTCTGTCCTACTCTTTTAATCCAAAAAGAGAGAACATGCTAGATTTGGGGCAGGAAGGAATGTCTATACTACAGCTGTCATTTTGACTAAAGCAGGCAGATGTACCTAATTTAGTTTTAGATTAATTACTCTGTCACAGGGATGGGAGCTTTAACTTCCCTTAGAATCACAGATGAACTTCTGCAGCTCAAATGTCCATGTCTTGATGGGTAATGCCCCAATACCACTGGTGGTGTTATGCATCTAAATAAGGTTGATACCAAGTGATAGCAGTGACTGGGAAGTGATATTACTGTGCCCTTTCTAGTATTTGTCTTTTATCCTATTCCACTAGCACCGAGCTCTGGCCCTGAGAGAAAGAGCACTGTCCCTATATGGACCTTGTGAGGTTGGTAGATCCTGGGGGAAGAAGAGGCAAAGGAAGCCTGAAGAGCTCTGCTTTCAGTTTGAGCTGTATCTTCTCTTATGGGGCAAACATCCCTATGGGCAAGAAGATCAGATGAATTTGGAAAGAACAGAGAACCTCTTCCGACTTGTGGTCACCAGAGCCTCACGATCTAGCAAACTCACTGTCTACAAAATCAGAAGTGCCATGGGGACTAGGAGAAGCTGGGTGAGGTAGAAGTTGAGTCTAGGCAGGGAGTCTTGTGCTCTGGGAGATGAAAGCTGGGTCTTCCAGCACCTCATCATGCTTGTATCCTCTAAAGTCCCCAAAACACAGGTCCCACACTGCCAGCACAGTCATCCTGACAGGGTAGTTGGTGTTCAGTGAGGGGAGAGAGGGAGATGGTGTCATCCATAGTCCTATAGCCCTCCCAGTCCCCATTTTCAAAGGCTGTATAATAACATTTTGCTGTTTTGCTGTTGACACAGCTACTGTCATGATATTGCTGCTGTCACACTCTCCTGGACAAAACTAGCCTGGATATGTGTGGACATGCTGAAAACATGACTGTGGCCTGCAGCCTAGGCATAGCTTCAGGACCTGGATCCTCTCTCTGTGCAGACACACTGTACTGAAATTGCTGGGATATCTCTCATGTTTGTAGCAGTTGGAAGAACACTGGCATGATTACAGCCAAGACAGTAAACAAAAATCCCCCAAACAGCTGCTCTTCATCTTCCACGTGATTGTTTTAATGAAACACGGCCCGAGACGTGTGCTGTGCTAAATCTGTGCTGTTCTGAAATAAAGCTATTAAGTTGTTTTTTCCTTTTGCTAACAAATGATAAGTCTTATTGTGGAATAATAAGTGTTACAATTGGATAAAGTCTTTATTTCTAAAACATATAGCTGCAGCAATGCAAACCCTCACAGTGCTGGCTTTTCAAATGTTTGTGATTTCATATACAGCAGCTGCTTATCTGACAGGGAAATTAAGGTTGGTAAGAACATTCTCCATTTCACCTTGAAACCATCCTGATTCTGTGGTAATTACTGTTATGTTTCTATTTTGGGTCAGGTAAAAATGTGGTAACTGGGAGAGAATTGTGTTACATTGTGCCCTAGGAGCAATTAAATCAAGTCTATCCCTAAAAAGACTGAAGGTGCAGAAATTGGAAAAAAATTAAATGAAAGGGAAGCCTGTAGGTTTTCACAGATGTTCAGTGCCCTCACTCAGCCCAGTCGTTTGCTGTTCCTGCCACTGCTGAGATTTGGATAAACTGTTTTGTGGAATGGTCGAAACAGTAACACTAGTATTTTGCTATTATCTGTGTGGTGAGCAACAGATTTTATTTTTGCTGTTAGAAACTCAGGTTAAATTAAAGCAAAAATTAAGAAAAGACTATTTTAATTTTTTTTTTCTTGGAGGAAGGTGAAGTTGTTTAGCAGAGGTGCTGTGAGTGTGTGCTCAAGGCCTGGTTGTGTATTGTATGCTGATGTAACGGACCCACAGATGACAGGCACGTATCAGGCCCTTGCTTCAAAGCTCTCTCTGGGGCCTTTGATGATTATGTGCTGCTATATCACAAGTTGCAATGCAAGAATATTAACATATCTTCTTCATTTTCCATGCAAAAGGGTGTGTTGGTGTCATCTTCCCTGCCAGGTCTCTAACCTGACTCATGTCCACATACATAAATCGCTGACTGGAATGAAGTGGAATTTGGGTTAGCTGGCTGAGCAGAGCAGCTGGAGGAGGTTAAAAGCTTGAGTACTGCTGACACTTGAGCTGGGGGTGCAGGAGGAATGTAGCACTCAGGTTACAGCAGCTCATCAGTTGCTAACCCTCTGGCTTTGCTGGCCCAGCCATTCTGCAACAGCAGAATATTATTTAGTGGTCTGATTGCTCTCAGCTTGCCCTCACTGGGCAAGTCATCAGACTGCAGAGGTAGGATGTCTTGTGTTGGCTTTAAATCAGTCACTGAGAATAGAGTGGCTGTGCAGAAATCCAGTGCAAGCTCCAAAACCCATCCAGAACTGCCCTGAGCTCTGGGCAGCTGAGATCGCACCCAGCTGAGCAGCCATGCAAGGAAACTTCATTTCAAGGATAAATGTACCTTACACTGGCCTAAGAGGATTACCTTGAGATTCCTCTTGGAGTGAGAACATATCCCAGGAGTGGCTCAGCCACTGGCAGGACTAGCCAAAATTCAGGTATCAAATCATGTGGCAGGTTGGAGAATGAGATGGCAGAGGTGACAATTTAACAAAACATAAGTTCTCAGGACTCTGCTGCTAAGCATATAAAATCAGCAACATAAAATGTCTTACTATAAAGCAAAGAAGCCCCGTCCATTTAAAACACTTTCAAAAGCAAAATAGGCTAAATGGGAAAGAGCAAAGCAAGTCTACTGCTTCTCTGTAACAGTCTGTAGGAAAGCAAAATGCAAAATCCCATCTCTGGAAGTGTGCAAGGCCAGGCTGGATGGAGCCCTGAGCAACCTGGCCTAATGGAATGTGTCCCTGCCCATGGCAGGGCAGTTGGAACTAGATTAAGGTCCCTTCCAACCCACAGCATTCTGTGATTCTGTGAAATGCTGCCAAACACAGGACACACAGAGAGATCTTAGGAAACCACAGGTTCAGTAAAATTAATTAAAAAGTCTACTGCTGATGCTTTGGGACAGCACTGAGGAAGTTCTCCTTGTATGCTGGTTGCTTCTGCCAATGCAGAAAAGCACTGTAGTCCAGGAGGTGGATGTGGTTAAACTGATACGCTGTGGAGGTGAGAAGGGAGTTTCAACCCATTTTTCTTGTACAAAAAGCTTCAGGCCGAAAAGTTGGGAGATTACTGGTCTGCCAGTTTCCTTGAACGTAGAAAGTGCAGACTGTCCCAGAGGCTGTAGTTGTAAGCACCTGGTGCCTTGTCTACTTATGCTCCCTAGAAGTAAGGTGCTAAGGAATTTATATGGGATTGAAGCACTGATTTTCCATTACTGCATATTGGAAATTTCTGAAGGGGTGTTGGTAAGTCAGTAGGTAAATTAATGCATTGCCTTCCCAGTGGATCAGTGCCAGTGCAATAGGGGACAGATAGTGTTGCCTAACAGCTTTAGCAAGGAATGTGTCCAGTTTTGCCTTTGATTGTAGATGGTCAGGATGAGTCCTTTCTATGTGCCTTAGAATCAGGCTCTATGTGGTAATTTCAGTATTTTTTTCAAGACTGTATGCCATGAGGTATCTTTCAGATCCTCCTCCCTCAACAACTTGTTAAAACCTAAATGTATTTTTTATTAGTTAAGCGATTTGTATTCTGAATGTCACTTGAGGTAGTTTAGAGGCCTTTTATAACCTTAACAATTCTATGATTCTGTATGGATTGAATTTTCTGGTGTTCCTACTTTATGGCAGTGGTGTAGTATGAGGGTCACAGAATACTTAAAGTCAGCTTTTTGATGGGATGTAGTTTTAATGAAAGATGTCTTCTAACCATCCTATCCTTTACAAAGAACAGTTACATTCCTTTCACCAAGGAATATGTTTGTTGCCTGATTGAGAACTAGTATGAAAAGAAAGAAAAATATTGTGCTAGTTTACTTCTTCCTTAAGCTGCATGGAAAAAAAGCACTGGAATATTTCTTTGCATATAACAGTATCTTTTTATTACTTTAAAATTTCAAATTTTCTATGCCCTGGAAATATTGTGTATGGCTGAGAACAGCTGGGTGAATACCATTAGAGAGATGTTTAACTTTAAAAGGGAGTAATTTTGATGCAGGCCATTTCATTGTAATTATGAAGCAAAGCAGCTCTTTGACTCAGATTCTGACGAAGAAAAGTACCCGCTAGAAAGATACAACAACATCTGCTCCTTTGCCCATGGCCAAGGCCACTCTAAGATCAAACGACTGCACTGAAGAATCAGAGATGCTCGCCACAGAATTACTCCAAAAGGAAGAGCAAAGAGAGGGAAATGATGCTTTTAACAACTCATTTTTTTCCTCTCTAGGTTACTGGACTGGGCAGTTTTTTTGTCTTCCTATTGTTCTGATGGATTTCAATGAGCAAGGGAGAAAAAAGGCTCAAAGTACACTGTTGGGTCTAACTTTGTGTTATTTACTTGCTTGTTCAACCAGGGACAGGGAGCCCTGTCTGAGAGACTACGGAGCTTTAGCATGCAGGATCTGTCGACGATCCGCGGAGACAGCAGCAGCACTGTTCCTGCCTCGGTCACCGTACGAACAAGTAGCAAACAGAGCCTCCCAAAACCATCCAGAAGTGCATCAGAAGGCACTGGCAGCTCAGGTAAGTGCCAGTGTTATTTTCAGTGTTGTGTTGTCTGGAATATCACACCGTTCAATGAGGTCATGCCGTTGGCAGGAACAGACAGAAACAGACACTGCAGGCAGCACATACCAGAATTCACAGGACACAGACATGCTGTCGAGTCTCTTGGAACATAAGAGGCAAAACAGGATCATTGCTTGATGGTTACTATTCCTGGCTGGTACCAGGGATGGGACTTGGGCATGCAAGGGAGCCAGACTCAGTCCTTGCAAACTGAGCTGGAAAGTTGGGCTCTGGGCTGGGGGCTGCAAGGTGTGCTGGGCTTTCCATGAGAGGGGCTAATGAAGTGCAAAAAGAAGGGATAACAACATACAGTAGTGGACAAGGTCATTATTATCATCAAAGACCCCATATGGTGATACAGTCTCTCTGCCCTATGTCATCTAAACATAAATGTGAGTTCTAATGGATACCTAGTTTGAATGAGGCCCACTTATACTCCTCCTAAACTGTACAGTAGCTGTTCCAACACTGAACAGTTGTGGTTCCAGAAATTTTATCGGTGATGAAGCCTACTGAGAAATAAAACCCATATAAAGCACTCCTAGGAGCAGAGACCAAGATCTGACAGCTCTTTATGATACAAAGGCTGACTACATAAGCACTGGTATGGAAAAAATGTGTCTCTGAGGGACAATGGTTTGTTTTCAGATTCTGAAAGAACAAAGGGAAGAAACATCATGGTGTGAATAAGATCCATTCCTGAGGATTAAGTTATAAAAGAATATTTCAAGCTTGGTTAAAGAAATCTTTGTGAGTCCAAATCCAAAACATTTAATTGGAGATAGCTTTGCAGATTAGATCTCAAAAGTTGAGGCATGGAGGGTTATCCCAAGCAGGTGGTTCCAGATGGCTTCTGAGATTCCCACACCCCACCAAAGATCACACAACTTGACTGCTGTGATGAGAAGCCATGGAAAGTTGCACTTGGTAGCTTGTGAAACATATGTTGGCAATTCAGCAGTTTCAGCTTGTGTGTGTTGAGGTCTGTGCAAACATTCAAGTCCGTGTAGTTGCTGCCCCTTCTAGTTTGCTTTAGTTTTGGAACATATTAGAAATGTCTTGTCTTATCCTTCTTAAAGAGTATCCATCAAGCCCTCTGCAAATTCTGAGAATTATAGCTCACAGACTTCTCTATTTTTTTTAACATTATCTGTTGAATAGATTTTCTTTACAGGTAAATTGAAATAGCTAATGTTGTTGCCCAGTGGTTTTATTCTCATCTTTATTGTAAGGTCTTGTATGCACTTCTCTTGAAGTAATGAATCCAAAAATAAAGTGTTCACACACAGAATATAAAACTCTTAGAAGAGTCACATATTTAGAACAAAATAACTGATGTCATAAAGAAAGCATAATTGAGTTATCTTAATTCCATGTTGTGTAGAACAGCCTTTGTAGTTTTGCTCTTAAGACAGCTCACCTGGTCAGCTCACTTGGTCAGCTCACCCTTGTCTCAACACACAAAAGTACTTTATTTTGGTCTGGTTTCATATCAACACTGTACAAGGATCTCTCAGAATGAATCTCTGAAAAATTGTTCATGAACTTTTCAAACTGAGCGTAGTGTTGATCACGAATTTGGAATCCAAGTAATTTGAGATTTTGATTTTAATTTTTCTTCTAATAAAAACTGCACAAATTTGCAAAATCTTCCAAGACGTCTATCTGTCCCACCTCACTTAGTGATTTCATTGAGGTCCCTAATTCTCCACCTGCAAAGACAGGGACAGACACCTCTGGAGGATGATTCCACTTGCAGGTGGTAGTATCGTGCTGTGTGGAAGACTCCAGCTTTGCTCTCACTTTGAATCGTACTAAGTCAAAGATGTGGTCCTGATCTCTCCAGTCCTTCTGTTGTTTCATGGATACAATTTTGTGCATAGTCAGAATGTCCAGAGGGGTGAATTGATCAGAGTCATAACTATTGTGTGTGTGTGTAAGAATGTGATCTGTCAGCCAAACTGTGTCACATCTTGAGGGCTGTGTTCGTGTGAGATGACACTGCTCTAGGCACACCAAGCCCAGACACAGTTCTATCACTGCACCTTTCATATTTGTTTAGTTGGAGAGTTGCACATAAGCAAGGGGCAGACAGAATTTGCCTCTGCCTATTAAGTGTGCTATATATATGTGTAACATATACATATATGTGTGCATGAGCTGTCGCTACAGAACAGCTGCCACACAGCTCTTTCTCCTGTCTCAAAGCCTTCAGATGCCACAGATGTTTCTGTCAGCAGTCCCCACTCCCTCACAGAAACATTAGACTCCTCTTTTTTTCCTGTTTTAGAGGCAGTGGGACATAGTCAGTCTGACATCAGATGGAGTCAGCAAAAATACCCCAGACTGTGTGTTTGACATGAGGGTGACTCAGCCAAAGACGTCACCTTTCTTGTAAAAGGTCTTTCTAACCAGCTGTTGGAAAGCCCAGCAGCAGTAGCTGTGATACAAAAATCAACTTTAGAAACATTAATAAAGAGCCTGTCTGGGGTTGCAGACGTTGCAGCCTTGCTCAGAGTAGAAATCCTGCTTTATGGAGACTTTTGGGGAAGGCTTGAAGGAGCAGATCCTGTGTCTGCAGAAGCAGTGTGGTTGTTAGGATGCAAGACTGAGTTAGGACACAGTCCACAACCTGCTGTATTGCAAAACACTGGTATGACACTGGTATCTTTGCTCCTTGGTTTGTAAAAGAGAAGGAATTGTATTTTCCATGACCAGATCTTGAAAGCCATATGTGATGGTAGATATTTGTGTATTTTAAGGTCAATACCTTACAAGATTTATGTGGCTTTCCTGTACTTGGAAGGGTCCCTGCCCATGGCAGGGGTTTGGAATGAGATGATATTTAAGGTGCCTTCCAACCCAAACCAGTCTATGATTCTATGATAAAGGCAGGGTCACCTAAAGCAGGTTACACAGGAGCACATCCAGGTGAGTTTTCAATGTCTCCGTAGAGGGAGACTCCAAAACCGCCCTTGACAGCCTGTTCCAGTGCTGTGCCACCCTAAACATAAAGAAGTTCTTTCTCATGTTAAACAAAAATGAGCTACATGCCCCTGGGAACAGGCAAAACTGCTGCTCCCTTTTCTCTTCTCTTGGTTTCTTTTTGCTCGTACCCTGGAAGAAGAGACTGATCCCCCACCCGGCTACAACCTTTCAGGTAGTTGTAGAAAGCGATAACATTCCCCCCGAGCCTCCTTTTTCTCCAGGCTAAACACCCCCAGCTCCCTCAGCTGCTCCAGCCCCTCTTCCCCCAGCCTGTAGTGCTACAGGGCGTTGTTGTGACCCAAGTGCAGGACACAGCACTTGACCTTTTTGAACCTCAGTCCATTGGCCTCAACCCATCAATCCAGCCTGTCCAGATCCCTCTGCAGAGCCTTCCTGCTGCCCAGCAGACCAACACTGCCACCCAGCTTGGTGTTATCTGCAAACTGACTTGGTCTCCTTGTCCAGGTCATGAATAAAGATCCTAAACAGAACTGGCCCCAGTACCAAGCCCTGGGGAACACCAGTTGTGACCGACTGCCAGCTGGAGTTCCATCCATGCACTGTAGTTACCCAGGAGCAGGGTATCAGAAGTGCATTCCAGAAATAGGGCATTTTATCTGCAGTTTCTGCCAATTAGTGTTGATAAGGAGAAGTTTTCACTCACCACTCACTGTATCAGTTCACAGTTTAAATAACCAACTTGTCCTAAGAATAACAGAACCTGTGCTGCACCTCTGTTCTCCTGATGCTCAATTACCTCTTACATCAGCAACCTGGCACCCAAAGCTGACTTAGATTTTTTTTTTTTTGAGGGTTTTTTGTTGGTTAGAGGTGTTTCCCTCTTTTTTTTCCTTCTGTCCTACTTCCACAGCAAATCCACAAATTATGTTAGCAGCATTAAAAAAAAATCCAACAAAAAAGGAAACGTCCTTGCCTTTTGCAAGTGTTTTATTCCCAGTGTTGCCAAGAGAAACCTTAAAATAGGAGATTAATGATTCCCAAAACAAAAACTAAAGTTTTATATGATTCAAAGAAGGCTTATGTTAATTGTCCTTGGCTGCTGCCAGCTAGAATTGTGCCTGCTCGTTGATCTCTTTGTGACCACACTAATTAAGAGAATTAGCTGAGGGCTTGAGTTAAAGGTTATGGTTATAATGAAGAACACAGAGCTCTGTTCTTACCCAGTGTGTTTTCTTTGACTGACAAGACAGCATAGCTCAATTTCTAAGGGGTAACAGCCCCTGCTATTATGGAATTTTGAGATGAAGCACTCGGGAAGGAAAAGCAAGTGGAAACCACCAACCCTTTTTGATCAGAGCTCTGAAACTCCTCAAGGCTGTGGAGATGCTTATGGTTAGAATTAAGGTATAGTTGGAACAACAATGTCTCAACATAAAAATGCATGTTAACTAAATCAACCAATAAAAGCTAAAACCCTGTCATCATATGGGACCTGTCGTGGAGGATACTGAGAGCTGACCCCACTTGGGTCACCACCTGGAAGTGGTGGCTTTGCACTGTGGTGGTCCCTTTCTTCAGGCACTCTTTTGGGCTGAAGAAGGTTTCTTTGGATCTTATGTTATTATTGTTATTACTATATTTATCATTGTATTATCAGAGGGGCTTCAGGTTGCACCTGATGCCCAGTATCCCTGGAAGTGTCCAAAGCCAGCTTGGATGAGGCTTCGAGCAACCTGGTGTAGTGGAAGGTGTCCCTGCCCATGGCAGGGAGGTGGAGCTAGATGATCTTTAAGGTCCCTTCCAATCCACACCATGCTGTGATTCTATGATTCTGTGATCTGTCTGGTGATAAGGATGTTTTCCAACATCTACAAGTGCAGCTCTCAAGGTCACTGCCTGAATTTACAACTGATCAGTAACTGTGGCAGGAACAGGGACCCAAAAATGTTATTTTGACTGAATGTGTTGAGGAGTGTTGCTGCACATGGGATTTTCCTGAGGAAGGGGCATTGCTAGACCACAGCCAACCTTACAGGTGGAAAAGCCAAGCACTGTTGTAGCAGTTGTAACCCTTTTTGCTTTGGGACTGGCATCCCTGTGCCCAGGAGTGTGCGTGAGCATCACTCATTCCTGCAGGAGTCACAGTGTTTGGTGGGAGGGTACAAACACAAATTGCATAAGAGGCTGCTTGTATAACTCCCTTTTGTTATGTTTTGATATGTCTGTCAGGGATGTAAAAGGCTCAATTTTCTCAACAGTCACATCAGGGACAGTCACATCAGAGAGAGAACAGCAGCCTTGCGATAAGGTGAAGGAACAGCCCAGCTCTGGCCACTCAAGCTGTCCAGTAGTAGAGAGCTGTGAACTGAGGAAGAAATCCTGAGTTTGATCCAGATTAAAAGTACTTCTTGTACTATTTTTGAGGGATTATTTTTAGCTCAGGCCAATTTGCTAATCTGCCTTATTGGGAGCCTCCAAGATGTCTTGTTTTGGGAGACATGAGATCAAGAGGCCAGGAGCTGGAAGCTCCTCACGCCAGCTTTGCTGCTGAACAAATGGTGTGTGGAAGCACACCCTGCCTTAGAGTAATGAGGTAAAAACAAGAGAGGGCTCCTTAGAATGAGGTTACAGGAGTTTAGATGGGTCCCATTTCCTGAGACATGGAATTTGGTGTTGCTGGTTCCAATCCTGTTGCGTGACCGTGTTTAAGAGCAGATGTGATGTCTGAAAGAAAGTGAGTTGGAAAGATGGGGGACAGAGAGAGGTCTGTTGTCTTCCCTGCACAGAGAAGGCTGCTGAAACTCAGGTCTGTTGATGTGTAACCCCCCAGTCCTCCTGTGAGCATCAGGAGCAGTTCAGGTTCTGGTTTCACGTCTCTTGGGTGTGTTTCTAAGCCCACTGAAACACATGAAAAGGCTCTGCTGACACCGGTGGGCTTTGGCCAAAAGCTGGCAGCAGGACCATGCTGCACTCTGCATTAAATAACTGCTCGGCTTGTTTCATTTCCATAGTTGTTATTTTTATAATGTGAATGGTGCTGGTTTAGACGGATTTGTGACTCTGTGAATCTCTTGAAACAAAGTACCATGTGAAGAGCTTGACACTCAGTAACAACCTCATGCAGACACAGCAGCAGGTTTATTTTCGCCAGCCGAAGAGTGTTTTATGAGGCCAAGAAATAAAATATGCAAGAGCTGCCTTTGAGACAAGGGGAATTGTTCCTTTTCCTCTACCTTTTCCTGCTTTTTTTTACCTTTACCTTTTGCTCTCTTTGGTACCTTTCAGTGGTGCCTGTACATTGAGCAGTCCTGCTGTGAGGGTAGTACTTCCACAGGCGTGGATCTGCTCAGCACATAGCGGGCTCCAGCTGCTCCAGGTGTATGCACACCCATCCCACAGAAAGACCCTTCTCCTCCTCATCACACCTGGATGACACGAAGGGGCAGAGGCTGCTTTTGCCATGATTTGGAAGTGGCTGCCGACCCCCTCAAAAGTACATTCCATGAGTCATCACCACTGCCCCCGGGAAGTGTGTGCACACCTTCCTTTGACACACACCAAGGAAACACAATGATCCCCTCCCTCCACGCAGCAGGCCCACCACCTCTTCACCTGATCTTTGCTTTGCTCTTAGTTCAGCATTTCTTGACTTAGTGTCCTGGCACCCTGATGATAGAATGTGATATTTTAGCTTCAGTGCCTGTTCCAACCTGTGCTTTTTCCACAGGCAGAACTGCCCCTTTCCTTTGGGAACTGTAAATGTCATGTGGCTACTCATTGTTATGGAAAACTGGAAACTCCAGAACAATATTTCCTTGTATTTTTCAAGGCAATTTTGTTGTTCTGGCGAATGTCCAGTAACAATCACAGACAAGACATGTCCTTATTAACAGCGAGGGGCTTTTGCATTTCTTAATCTTACAGGATTGCCTTAATTTGCGTTGCATCACAGGACCATCAGTGTCCAGAGCTGATGCTGCCTGGGCCAGAGGATCACAAGCAGTGGAACCACCCTCTGTATTGCCCAGACCGAGTGTCCTTTCTGCTTAAGCTCTCCCCAGGCTGAGATCATTCTCATCTGGAATGATTTTGAAGCAGAAATGGGCAGTGTGCTTTCTGACACTCTCCATTCCTCTGAGCAGGAGGCAGTCAAGGCTGTTTCTTGATTTTGCACTGAAGAACCAAAGGCTTTTCAGGACAGAACAAAGGTGGAGGAACATCAACAGTCAGGACGAGTCTGGTTAGTTTAGTCACCACAAACCAGAAAGGTGTGTGAGAACAACCCCTATGCATGTCTTGTCTGAGCTCTCACAGAATGAACTGTCATAAAACTGTGATCAGCTCCCTTCTGTCTAAAATCAGAGGCTGAACCCACAGCAGATCTCATAAAGTTGGCTGAGGAAGCCCATAGTTTCACAGTAGCATCCAGCCAGTGTGAGGCAGCAGTTTCATTGTAAGGGTGTGACCCATCTGTGTGCTTTTGGCCCATACTGGCCTTTCCTGTGGACACGTTCAAATTTTATTTTTACATATTGGCCCCAGTCAGGGAGCTGGTTCAAGTTAAATGCTGTTCCTTGCTTCCAGGTTGCTCTTGACCTGGGTCAGATCCTCAAGCCAGGAGAGAGCAGCAGCTCAGACATCAGTAAAGGGACAAGGAAGGTGGAGGCCAGAGTGTGAGGTGCAGTGGGATGTCTCTTCTCAACAGCAGCTCTGGTTTGTGCTGGTTTAAAATGACTGTGAAACTATGGAAAAACTTCCAGTGTCTACAGTGCAGTATGATCATAACAAAAAAATCACACAGGGCTCAACCCTTTTTCTTCTTCAAAAGCTTTTTTTATATGGAGTCACTGATGCCAGTGTGAGCATTAAATTGAAAGGCTCCAACTGGAAATTATTTTTAGGCTGTTTCCTGGAACATAAGGTGTCCACAAGATGAAGTTGTAAAGTTCACACTTTCATGAACAGCTATGAATCACCTGAATTTGCACTGAAGGGTGCAGTGCAATTCCCTTGGTTGTTTTCACTCTTATGGCAATTCCACCAAGATCTTAATTGCTGCAGGACCTTCCTGATTTAGGAAGATCAGGGATCTGTGGATGGTTTTCCTTAGAAGCTGTGTGAATGCCTGCAGCAGCAAGACGTGTACAAGAAGTCTAAATCTACTGAAAAAAAATCCAGGCACGTAGCAAAACAAGCCCACCCCATGTTTATTATCATGCAGCTTTTTGCACTGTGTTACCCATTTCTTAACCACACTCCCAGGTCCCTCCCGTCAGGAGTTATTTCTGCTTAGTGGTCTGAGAGCACAGCCAGGGAGCTGTACTTCATCCCATCCTTAACATCCATGAGGGACACGGCCTGGGATGAGTCTGTACTCCATGTTATCAGTGGAGACAGTGCACACGAGGGCCTTGAAGTCCCCCTTCCAAATGATGCCAAGTGTTTTCTGGGAGTCAGTGGCTTAGCCCGATGAGTTCCTAACGCTCAGCTCCTCTTTCAGTGTGCACGTGTTGCTCGGTGTGCCGACTCCTCAGAGGTGAGTGCTGGATTTCCTGTGCCCTGGTATCCATGCATCCCTTTTGGGCATGGCTGCGTTACCCAGCCTGGCTTGCTCCCACCGCTCTTGCTCACTGGGTTTCCTAACACCAGGGAAACAAACACCGGGGAAGGCCAGGGTTTGGCAGCTGTGTGTGTGCTGATGGCAAGTGCTGCAGTGCTTCTCACCGTACTGACCTCTGTTACCCAAGGCTGGGGAATGTTTCTCTGGAGAAAAACTTAATTCCTTTCTCTTCTAGAGGATGTGCCATGTCCTTGCTGTGCAGTGCAACTCCTCTGCCATGTGTCTCCCAGTGACAGTGTAAATCCACTGGGAACACAGGAGGAGCAAACCCTCCTCAGTCCCAGCCCCGTTTTGCTCTGTTCCCTAGGGGTTGGCACGTGTTTCTCTTGGTGGAGAGGACATTTGTATTTGGGATAAGCAGAGTATGTAGCAAAGCCCAGTAGCAGACTCGGGTATGACAAGATAGGGTTGAACAGACTCTCCCTGTTCCAGTGTACACTACAGCCGTTTTTGAAAAATGTCCCCACTGTCCCCAGCGTTTATTGTGTTTACAAACATAGGAATGCAGTGAATGGTTTAGCTGCTGGTGGTCCTTTCAGTGCTGTGCCAGTTAGTTTGGTTGCTAAGAGCCGAGACGTGTCACTTCTGCATATTGTCCCTGTGGCAGATGAAAGGAGTGGGAGACCTCCAATTTGGGGCATGCCAGAGGATGGTGCTGCCAAGCAGCTTGTCTGAGAGAAAAAAGAAATCCAGACTGGCAGTGTCTCATGTTGGTGGAGGCAAAAGACCTTTGTAACTCCTTTTCTTCTCATCTCATGTGCTTTTTGTTAATTTTGCACACCAATCAACCTGGAGGCGGCAGCAGAGGGACTAGAGGATCACAGTGCTGCCACCGTGCTGTGCTGCAGCCGTCTGTGCCATCCTACTGCCTTGCACCTAGTGCCACAGCCCTGTGCAGCACCAGTGCTTGGGGGCTGGTGATCCCAGTCTCCTTGCACCCTGCATAGGTGGCAAACCACCCTCACGTTTGATTTGTCACCCTCCCTGCTGTCCTTTTCTGTGTGAGTGTGCCACTGTGCAGGGCAACGAGGCCTGTTTAAGGTGGTGTCTGTTTAAGGAATTATGAAACACTCGTATTCCCAGGGCATTTTATTAGCACCCTTCTAATTTTAGCCTAAACCAATTTTATGGATTTGACTTAGAAATGTTATTTATAAAAAAATCACTAAATCCTTATGGGCTTAATAGTCATGAGTTAATCTTAGGAAAGTCATTTAATGATGCTAAAGCGACGATCAGTCCAGTATGTTTACAAATTGGACCCAAAGTCATGCTGATCTGGTTGAAATTGCATGCCCTGTCTTTCAGACTGGCTTGTTTTACTATTCCCACCCCCCTCTCCAACATAATCCAGTCCCTTAGACCATGTCAATAGGGATGTGCTGAGGCTCTATCTCATAGAGGGTTCATTCTGTCTCCACAGGCCGCCCTTTCTCTGTCTCCAAGGCAATAGATGCATTAATGCACTCTCAGACAGTGGCCTGCCGTTAAAGTGCTCCTTTGTAAATGCAGCTTTGGTAGCTTGGAGAGCTGACTACGTCATGTGAACATTTTTCAATGCCACGAAAAGCTGGGGGAAGAAAGAATCTGAATTTGTTTAGCTAGGGCTAAGTTGCCCTGAGCTATTGGCATTCATCTTTCCTTGGCGCAAACTTTTTTGTAGCCAGTCTCAGAGTCTCAGTTCTCAACAGTTCTCATTTCCAAAGATTTTATAATCTAAATGGGCAGACAGTCAAGCCTTACCTCAAGGAGGAGTATTAAAGGCTGGTTTAGAGCCTTTTTGGCAGGAGCAGTTACCTTAATGCTCTGGCAGGTGGAACTCAATTGTTTCTGACTCACAGAAACCCCCACAGCTCTTAGGAGAGCACAGGCTGGTGGAGCAAAAGTCTGAGCATTCCACTCCCTAGATGACATCCTGAGAGGAGGTTTCGTGAGGATGTGACCTGCAGGTGCCATGGAGTGTGCATTTCTGTGGAGCCTGAAGGCCAGGCTGAGCACAGCCTGAGCGCCCCTGAGCTGGAGCAGGTCTGTCCCTGTCAGCAGTGGTGGCTTCTCTGTGCTGGAGCTGTTTCCCTCACAGGAGATCCTTTTCCAGCCCAGTTGGATCACTCCCACTGGCCTCACAGTCCGCACATGACAGAGCGTTGACGCAATTCAGGATGTTCCTCCTTTGCCCTGGGCAGCTTCACCAAATACAAGTGTGTTCCACCAGATGTACTCAAGCACATCTTCCTGACAGCTCCTGTGCCAGCTCCTCTTGCTCCAGTTCAGTGACAGGACTTTGCTGGTGAAACTCCTTCCAGGTCTTTACACAAGTTTCTGATTTATCCCCTCTGTGTTCTGTGGAAAGTCAGGCTGCAGCGTTCAGGAGCAACAGTACAATTATGTAAGAGCTTTTTCCCCTTCAGAGAGGACAGAGTGAAAATCTCCAGGGATATCTGTTTATCTTTTGGCAGTGCCTGGCAAATGCTTAATGCTGGTCAATATTAAACAATCTCGCTTGGGACTGGCATTTAAGAAGTAACAAATATTATGTGTGGTGGTATTCTCTCAACTAACGTCTCTTAGGTTCTGTTGCGAAGACCTGGGGCATGGTGAGAGGGAGGAACAATTTTAATCCTTGCAGACAGTAAATATATCTAGCAGGAATTGAAGAATCAGCTGTATATCAGGAGAACTTTTGGGGCTGCAAGTATTTGAGGAGGAATTTAATACTCAAATGCTGGTCAGGAGCCTTAGGCAGGGTAAGAGATGTGCAAGGACATTAGTGATGAATGGGACTGGTTTTGGGTGTGCACTGCAAGGTTGTGCTCCACGAGGTGACAGATCACACACAACCAGGAGCACAGCTCAGTGAGCACCTTGATGTACACTGGTGTTTTAAACAAATCACCTTATGGGTCTATTGGCTGTAACCAACCCCTTTGTGGTAGGCTGCAAACTGCACATGAGTTATTACAGTGGAAAGTGCTCTAAAAACACTAATTGGCTTTGTGTCAAGGGGGCTGATCATACATTTCTAAACTAATTCAATTAAATGCTGTGGGTGGTTTAATTTTTGTTCTTAGCCAGTTTTGCTTCCAGCTCTTATTAGGGGGATTTTTTTTTTAACCTTTCTCTTATTGAACTTAAAGAACAAACAACAACTTTCTGTTGCTGTAGGCATTTTCTCCTTAAAACTTCCCTTTACTAAATACTGAATCAAATTTTTACAGGGCTGATTTGTATCACTTTGCACTGGTACTTCTGAATGGCAATTTGGGAGTTTCTCTTTAAAAAGAGTTTAATACTTATTTTAGTTATTTCAGGGAAGAAAAAAATTTCATAGAAAATCAGTAGGTTCTTTAAGTATGTTTGCATTTTACCAACAGAAAGTTAAAATATTAATTGTTGTTTAATAAGCTCCAGCTGAGCCACAGATATGATAAAAGCAAAGATGAATGTTTCTGTGTTCTGAAACAATGTTCCTTCCCCCTCTGCACCCAAATATTTTCCTCTAACAGTTTATTCTTTCCTTTTCTCTATGTAAATATTATGGGACTCTGATGTAAGTGTTACAGATTGCATGAATTTTCTTCTGAGGTGTTTGGAATAGACTAGCATTTAACAACTTACTCATTTGTGGGATGTGTTTTCATTAACGGATGACTTTGTTGATGTGATTGGACTTGTTTGCTTTGGTTGCATTTGACTCCAGCTTTGGAAAGGATGTCTGCCTCTGTTTTGTGGCTCTTGGGCAGTGTGTGCTGGTGGAGTTGCCTGCTCCTTCCTAACTTCTTGGTTTGGCAATGGAAACTGCTGGGGAAGCACAGGATTTGGGTCAATGTCTTTTGGAAATGATGGTGAATTTATCTTTGTTGCAGGGGAAAGAAGCTGATGGCCATCGTATAATAAATATCTGTTTTCCCTGGCTTTTTACTTGGTGTGCAAACCTCTTTATGTGAATTATCCCCTGGAAAGGCTTAACTTTGGAGTGACCTTACCTTCCATTACAATAATACAATACCTTGCTCCTGTCTTGTGTAGTCTGTGACTGTGGTTTTCCCCATTGCTCCTGAGGAATTACAGTGATGGGAGGAAGAAGTATTGTGCCCAGCAAAATAAGGGGAGGTCCAATTTCTCTCAAAGTTGCCTGATTCCTACTGTAACTGTATTTAAGTATCCAGATTTTTCAGAGGGTCTAGATCCAATTAATTTGGTCACCTGTAGTTAGAGTGGGCCAGGTCCTGATCTCTGTTGTACCCATGAAAATCCATAGGACTTACTGTGGATTTTCACAGCAGCATGGACCAGAGTCTGAATCAAAGTGATTGCTGAATCCCACTACTGAATCCCAGTAGTTACTGTAGAAAGAGCGTTGCAAGTGAGATTTCTTAGCCCTTGTTTAATCACAAGATTAAAGATGATGATGGCCTGGCCCTACATTCACCTGTCCGTGCTTGGTTGTTCCCTGTGCTCCATTTAACAGCTTAGATCCCAACTCTCAGAGCACTCGAATTTCTACTTTAACTTGAAATGTGCCCAGTTTCAGGACTTCCCACACAATGTGGCAAATACTGTGCTGTATCAGTGTCCTTTGGAGGAATTAAGATATAATGATAGGTACTGGAATTAAGGGGTCCATTTCCTTAGGCTGTTTATTAGTCAGATTCTGTCTTGCCTTAGTGGAGAGAGGAGTGTAGTCTGGTCTGGGTGCTGAAAAGGCGTTTGCCAGAGGCCCTTTAGTCCTGGCACACGAGCCCATTTCCCATTTCTGCAGCAATCCAGCCTGTCCACACAAAGGTGTGGAGCCACAAATGTAACAGGTGGAGACACCTGAAGCACAGCCTGCCCTGAGATGGGAGAGAGTGTCTCCCAGAGAGATCCAGGGCAAAGGTCTGGTGTGTGACCCATGTTTTTACACAGCCACCTCCTGACTGTGGCACAGTCCCTGGGGCTGTTGGCTGCTTCCCTAGGGCAGCACACACTGCTGGCTCTGCTACTTTGTGGACATCTGATAGTGACCTGAGGCCCCACAGTCTCAGATCCTAAAGGTGTCTCTTAGAAACACTCAGGAGGTCACCCAAGGCCAAGTGCTGTCCTCAAGAAGCACGTGCCAGTCCTGACAACACGTTTTGCTCCTCAGTCTTTACCTTCTCCAGTAACAAACTTTGGTGTCCCAGAACCCATCCACTCACTTTACGCCTCCATCTCCTTTCTCACCAATGCTTCACACGTGTTTATTATTCTGGTTAATCCCCTGCTTTACATTTTCTCCTGCAGAGAGCTCACTCTCTTGATGTCAGAAAATTACTTTTTTGTCATGTCATGACCCTAGTCACAAAAAATAAACAACTTCAGAGTTGGGGCTCACACAGCAGCCTCCCTTCAGAGATGAGTTCTCTCCAGTTCCACAACAGCGTAACACTTCCATAAACGTGGGACAACGTCTGGCACCCCAGATCAATACGAGGTTGGGATTGCCCAGAATACAGATGTCCTTCCAGAGGCAGGGTGTGCAGGGAATCCTCCCTTCTTGTCCCAGGTCTTAAGGAACATGCCCTATGTATTCCAGGTCTGCTCTCATCAATGGTCAGAAATGTAGTGGAAAGGCCTGGGATAGCCTTGCTTCTTCCCTTTTCCAGTTCAGTGAGGCTGAAGCAAACCTGGTTCCCATTTGGCTGGTTTGCAGTGCCTCATTCACAGTGAGGTGGAACAGGGAAGAGGGTGTCAGACCTCTCAGGTGCAGGGATCAAAGCAATATGTGCCAGCTTGCAGGCTGAGCTCTCCTCTTGGTCTTCACGGAAGCAGCTCCAGGACATGGATGTGACGCTCAGGCTGATGGGAAGAATGAAAGAGATGAAAGAACCTGCAGGAGGCTGTGCCTACAGTGGATACAGGTGACATGGATGGCAGAGCTGCCTGGATATCTTTTTTGCCCAGCACCCAAACCAAGAGAGAGAACAATAAGTAAGGAAGTAATGTATGCTGAAAAAACATCAGCCCTGAGTGTTATCAGGGCTGACAGCTGCTTCTGTCTCCTTTTGCAGCACAGTGGCTGCAAGAGAAGGGGAGCAGGGCACATTTTCCTGATCCCATCTGCTCTCAGCCTCAGCTGCCAGTGTCTCATCACTCTAGTCCCTGAACACTCTGGTTCTCCAACACGTCTCCATCCTGTCCCATTCAAAGTCCTTTTTCCCTGGGGAAAGCCCTGGTCCCCTTGCAGTGGCACGTGGCTGGAGGTGTGGTGGTGTGCCCCTGTGCAAACCTCAGTGAGGTCATTGAAAGAAATTCTGAACCACTTTTACTAAACTTGTCTCCTTCTTTTTTTGGCATAGAGAGGCAACAATGACCAGCTTCCACATCCAAGATGGCCTAAGCTAGGCTGCTCCCGAGTAGCTCAATTCCCAAGTGGAGAGATAAAATAGTAAAATAAAACATTCCTGTACTGTTTTGCCCTGTGGTCTAGAGAGCATTTAATTCTCCCCACGGTGTAATCTTCACACAGCAGTCACACATAGAAGAAAAACAATTCAGCATTACCCCTGGCCTCTCTGCAACGTGACTGTCAACATCTTAAGTACAGCTGGGAAAAAAAATCAACTTCCAGCTCTTCCTGGAGACCTCTGTTGGTGTCTTCCACCCTGCCCATGCACATGGTGATAAAGGGGCAGAAACACAGGGTCAGTGGGCAGAGGATGGTGTGCACAGACCACCGTCTCCAGCAGCAGCTGCATCCTGTGCGCTGAGAAGATTAATTGCTGACTTCAGTTTGGCACTGGAGGGAGCCCCAGTGACCTGCTTGTGACCGGTGGTGTTGCTGTAGCCAAATCACTTTCCTCTGTCTCTCTGTTACCCAACTGAAAGACCAGTTGGGGAATTCAGTTCTTTTGGGCTTTAAGAATCAAAATGGATTAATAAGTATTGGATGTTTAAGAATCCTCTTTGGTTTCAGTCTTTGGGCTTTAGTCTTTGGTCCAGCAGACTCTTGCAGTCGGGGTGAGACAAGAAGCACAGAACATTATATCTATGTGTGTTCATGCAACAGTCAAAATATAGACCCAGTAATTGTGATTAGTGCCATCTACACAGCAAACACTTCCAGTCCTGACATGTTTCGGAATGAAAAAAGCCGCCTCGGAAAGCTCCAGCCCTGCTGGTAAGAAACTGTGGAGATGCAGGAAGCTTGGTCATGTTGGGTTTCCTCTTATTCTCTTGCTTTGGATTGTTCGTTAAAAATGCTGTCTCATTCCACTGTCTGGATTTAAAGCAGCAGATTAATTTGGTTGTGGAGCGTGACCAGTCCCACAAAGATCATGCCGTAAGGTACAAGGATAAAAACGACCAACTAGGTGTGTAGTCATGGGGCAATAATCTGCCTTCAGATCTATTAGTGGAGTTAATGCTCCATCACATTTACATTTACTTCAGAGTGACAGAAGAGAGACTTTTCCCTGCTCTGATCTTGCAGCAACACACCCACTTGCTGAGGGTCCATTCCATGCCTGGTGAAGCTTCTGGTGAATCTCAGACTGGGTGCTTGCCTTGAGATCTCTCAGCTTCAAGTGTGTTAGTGCTTCTGTGCTTCGTGTTTCTGCATCCCAGGCAGCTTTCTGTGCCAACTGGAGGGCTTCAACACCCATTTGGAGTCTTCTAGAGGATACTCCTCCTGGAAGCAGTAAATGTGCAGAAGCTATGGATGGAGTCAGCAATTCAAGAAATCAGCTATTTTGTTTATCCCTGAGCCAAACAAAAAAACCTCTCTTTCTAGAATCAACCTCCCAAACATCAGGGACTGTGAATTTGGTCTCAATTCTATGTAAAATAATAAAAACAGAGCTTATAGTGGGTTTGTAAACAAGAGTGTTTTGGTTTCTAACCCCAGAGCTGCTATTACTAGAGTGTGTGTGTGAACCTTCTGCCAATTAATCCCTGGGAGATGCATGGCTTTGCAGTGAGGTGACATTTGGCAGCCTGTGAATCAAACCATCACTGATCTCTCCATCCTTTGTCTTCAAATTTAGACTGTAAATGGCCATGTTAAATAGGTGAAATAGGTGTGGACAATAGGTATGAGAAGCCGCCTGAGACAAACTGTGAAACAAAAGGCTCAGTGTTCTCAGATGATGAAGAGAACGATTTTGCATCCATGAACAAAAGGCCCAAAAAGAAGGATCAACCCCTTGAGGTACTCCCATATTATCTAGGCTTCTCCTTCTATGACATTCCTTGAACCTTCAACTGAACAAATATCTGTCTTTGGTCTAAAACCACACAGTCCAAGCAATACATTTCTGTTTTTTTCCGAGGGTGGGTCTTGCTGTGGGTTTGCTCAGTTTTTTTCCATGTGTGGTTTTCCTTAAAGGAGTGTGAATTTGAGCCTGTAGAAAAATTAGTTATACAGGGTTTGGTCAGCAGTTGCAATCCCTTCTCATGGATTGTCCTACCTCTGGGGGCCAGAAACTACTTTGTTTTATGGTCAAACTAGAAAAAAAGGAGATTTAGGTGGGGTCTAAATAAAACCTCACAGTGCTGCAATTCCTTATCTGTATGAATATTTATACCTTGCTGCATTGTGGGAATGCAGAAACATGGCACAGTCTTGGGTTTGAAAGTCCTATAAAATAGAAATGACAGAGTCCTTGCTTTTGAATGGTAGGATCCTTTCAGAGCCTTACAGGTAAATAGATAGATGCTGTTAAAGAAAACAAGGCTTTGGATATTTATTTTTAAATAGAGTAGAAGAGCCTACCAGGCCTTGCAGTGTTACCTGGTGCTGTGACAGAGCTCCACGCTGAGAATTCCTGCTCCTTTACAACACCCGGTAACTGTTTCTTGTTGTGAAGCTTGCAAGACACACTCTTTTGAGAGAAGTAGGCACTGCAGATAAGGGTTTTTCTTTTGTTTGTTTGCTAGTCTAACTACTTTCTGTCTCAGTGTGGAGAACGGGGTTAATCACAGTAAACAATTCCATGGAGTTATTCTGCCTCCTCCTGGGCATTCAAGGCTCCTTCTTGTTAAAGCTCTCTGTCAGCTGACTGCAAGGCAGAATTCCAATAGTTGCTTTCTAAAATAATTTCTGTGGATTGTGTCTGGCCTCTCTCCCAAGCAAGAGGCTGATTTTTAAGAGTTCTGCTTTCAGAGAATTACAGGTGTTTCACCTTGGGGACCCCTTCAGCTTTGTGCTGCCCATGAGCTGTGCCCTCTGAGCTGCTGCAGATGGGTTGGACAGTGCAGGATGCACTATGAGACACCAGAGCTGGCTCCCTGCCACCAGTTGGATATCTTGACCCATGAGCTGCTGTACATGGCACCAGTTTGACCTGGCTCTTTCAACTGTTGTGTTATTAGCAATCCTTAGCCACACCTCTAACCGAGCACCAGAGGGGAAGGTGTCGGTGTAACCTGAGTAAAGGGCTACAACAGGGGTTAGTCCTCAGCTGGTTGTTCATTAATGATCCTCAGGGCCAAGATCTGCTTCTCCATTGCTTCATGCCTGGAATGGGATCTTTGCTGCAGGGGTCCCTCAAAGATGGGTGAGTTGTAAGGAAAGAAAATATGTTTTCCTATTATGCCACTGAAGTTTTGTCTTGCTTTTCCACAGGCACCGCCTAGGACCCTTAGACCTCGCTTCAGGAAGAAAAGTACCTCATCCTCTGCCACTGAAACAATGTGAGTGCAATGAGCCAATAGCACCAAGATCCACAGAATGTCTCTCTTCTGCCTTAAAGAGCTACTCGTTAATAATGTAGGAAACAGCAGTGGGATGGATGTGCTTTGATGTCCAGCGTTGTAGACATGGCCTTTCTCTCTCCCCTCTCCATATCCCTCTGTGCCACACTGCTCCTGTTGGTCCGTGACGTGGGTAGGACAGTCTGGCACACACCTGCAGGTGAGGGGTCCTGGTTTGGTTTGCAGAGTGTGCCCCCACCCACGCTGTACCTTCGTGATTTCGTTTGTGTCTGCATAGCTCTTGCTCTGTGAATGCACAGCAGAAACAACAATAATCAGTTACTCACGATGATACATTGACAGTGTATTTATTTATGGCTTTATCATTGATGAAGTGGATTTGCAGAACCCGTGGATTTCTCTTTCCTCCCTTCCTCCTCAAGACTGTGAATGATGTAACAAATGTCAAAGTACTTTGACTGTACAAAATGTCCAAGATTCGTTAGTGAAAGCTGAGCTGCAACTGCGATTCTGTTTCTGCAAGTAAATCACGTGTTCTGAGAAAATCATTGTGCTAAACCCATAGAGACAGAACCACTTACAGAGGATGAGGAAGAGATGTGCAAGAGAAAATAAATAGTTTCAACGATGTAATGAAGGAGGAGTCTTAATTTTGATTAGCCTGAGCCAGGAGAGTATTTTGTGGAAAACAATGGCGGGTAGAAGAACTAGATCCCACTGATTGTGGCCAATATTCTACTGCCAGTTTTAAAGTGTGAGCAAGCCAGGCATGTACCAGCTGCAGCCACAGAAGTTAGAATTATTGCTTTAGTGATGCATTTCCAGGGGAAAACAAACCTTTCTCCCCTACTGCAACAGTGCCATTCCCAGCACTCTGCTCTCCTGGTGAGGGGCTGCTGTTCTGCTTGCACAAGCAGAGAAGGGCGCTGGGTCTGAGCTGGTTTTTAAAGCCTGGAGTTTCTCCTGTAGCATGGAGTTTGGTTAGAACCACGAGAACCAGATGGAGTGGTGTATTTGTATCCATATATAAATGAGACATATAAAAGGAAGAGGAAGACGTGGTAGGGTTTGTGTATTTGTGCTTCAAGTTGGTGTCTCTTGTGAGTGTTAAGCATGTGAGATTCACACATAATTTAATTACGTGGCCCTTTGTGTTTGCTCTTGAACCTGTCACATAGACTAGAAAAACATTTAGCATTATGTTAGGACGTGCCATCACCAGTGGATCAGCACACAGGCTCCGTGGTGAACACTGCTCATGTAGGTCAGGTGTTGCAGCCCAGGATGGAGTGTGTCAGGCTCAGAGAGAACTCTGAAGTGGCCTTTGAAACCTTTCTTGTCCAATGGGTCCCTGAGGTCTCCCCCACAGCTTCCTACACATGCGGGGAAGAAAGGAAGAAATTAATTACGTGCACACACAAATGTGTATCTGACCTGGCTGGGAAATGGAAAAAGCAAGCAGGTATTTCCTGTGTCTGCCACAGTATTTGGCCTCATTACCTGAGAATTTTGTTTCCTTTACATGTGCTGATTCAGTCATATTTTGCAATGTGCAAGAAGGAAAAATTCTTCAAAAAGTAAACCAACAAAGCTGTCTAAATAGCAGTTACAGAAGAGTCAATCCTTGGAAGATACTCAGCAAAAGCTTTGAGGAGCTAAGCTTGTGTATTTTGTTTTTAAGCGGCTTTAGAGTTTATTTGATTTCTTTTGGCAAACATTAAAAATAAATAGAAAAACTGCCTGCACTGTTAGCAGAAAATAAAATCCTGTTGCAAGCAAGCCATGTTTCCCTGCTATGCAATGGGCTGCTGTAAGATAAAAAAAGAAGCTGACAAGTTTGCACTCAATTATGCCAAATAACCCCAACAACATAGAGCTGCAAAACATCTGACAAGTTCTAATCTCAGACACACTGTATTAACATTGATTCTCACTAAAACTATTAAATGTGCGTCTAATCTGCTGTTTTACTGTAAACTTGACTGTTTAGCATTTCTTAAGTGCTGAGGTGAAATGTTGACAAGGGAGTTGCCTTATATCTCTCAAAACATTCACTGTATAAATGAGAAAAATAAACCTTTTCATATCTCTGGCAAAAATGTATCAGTTTATCAGCGGAGCTGTATATTTGTGTATAGACAGACAGACAGACATGTCAATGCCTGACCACGTGCACTTGTGCTCTAGTGTTCTGTACAGACGAGAACGGCCACTTGCTTTTGATTCCTCACCTTCCTCACACAGGCTGTTTACAGGTCTTTCCCCAAGTCTGTCATTTCACCCGTTGGCTACGAGAATAAACAACACCAGTGAAGTCTTTTGTTCCAGTTTTTCTCTGGATCCTCTGCCAAGGAACAAGCCCGATTCCGGCGAGTCGCCTTCCTGCGCTGCTGCTGACCCCTCCTGGCACACCGGGGGGTGCAGGACCCGGCAAGGAGAGGACGCAGGGATGGATGGATGGATGGATGGATGGAAGGGGGCAGCAGTTCTTAGCTCCCTCCCAGCTCCAGCTCTGAGGGTGCAGGCCAACTGACAATTTCCAGATCTCTCCTCCTAAAATCAAGCAGTCTTTCATCAGATGGTTTAAAATAGCAACAGATCTGGGTTAGGTAAAACCAGCCCAGTTTTGGGACCTTTCAGGCAGCTGGGCCCTACCATCAGTCCTATAGGGCAGGCAGGCACCTCCTGATGTCTCAGGAAGGGCCGAGAGAGTGGAACCCTGAAGGGAAGAGGCCAGCCCATGGAAACAGCCTTTGCCCAGCTCAAGGCTCCAGTGAAATGCGCATTATTTTGAGCACGTAAAATTGAGGCTGAGGGGAAGGAAAGTGCAGCTGAAGATGGTCTGTGGTAAACAGGCCTGTGAATTACCTCACCAATTTACCATAAATCCACTCAGTTATGAAGAGAATAAGCTCAGAGCAGCCCAGTGCAGCCCTCAGTGCCTCCTCTCCTGCCACAGGGGCCAGTGTCAGCGCAGCTCCAGTGGTCGCCAGCTGCTGAATCGGGATCACATCTAACACAAGGCACACTTCTCGTGTGTTCCTGTCACCCTGGAATGAATCCCACACTAACCTAAATTATAGAAGTGCAAACCCAGCACAGAAGGAATCAGGTAATTTATTCCTGCCAGGAGGGGAAAAAGCTGCTTGGAGAGAGATGATGCTCCTCCTGTAAACAACCTGCTGCCTCTGGCTGCTCTCTGACGCGTCCCCATGTCGTGATGAACCCTCGTGACCGAATGCTCGTTACCCACAGTCTCCTTTTTGCTGTTAGTTTTGGGTCCCCTTTTTGCATCCAGCACCGTATTTGAACTAGCAGAGAACACTACGTTGGGATTTGCGTTTAGACAAACTATTTAAGGCTCATTAATTGTGCACTTGGTGTGATTTTCTTTCCTGTGATGGGTAGAAAAGGTCTGTGATGCAGTGGTACACACTTGATGCCTCACAAGGACAACAGTATTCCAAAGGTTGATGTTTTGCTGGTTTTGTTATACTGCTTGATATACATCTTGAATAAAGTCTTAATCTTTTCTTTATAAAAAAAAAAACAAAAACAAAACATCTTTAGTCTGTTCAATGTATCTGGCAGGCCAGAATAATTCCTTTGATCGCTGTATTATTTTTATCTCAATTCTGGCTGACTGTATATAGATGTATTCACTAAGTGCTGCATGTCCTCCAGAACTTTCTGTATTATGAACTGGAAAAAGAAAAAAATACAGCTACTGAACACTCTGAGTAATTAGTGAATTCATTGAAATGCTACAGCCTTGTACAGCAAACCACCTCTTGCTACACAGGCAGCTCTGGGGCTGATAACCAGGGGCTGTCTGCTCAATAATGGTTTAATTGTCAGTCAGTGTTTTGAAGCAAATGCTTTTCATACACTTTCTGCAAGTAAATCTCTGATGTATCCTGTAGCAAAACCAGTCTAGTTTCTCTGCACACTCCAAAAGGACCCTCTAATAAACCCTTGGGTTTGTTCTATTTATATGTGACCAGGAATATGAAGTCTGAGGTGTAGTTAGGCTTAAAGAAAGAATAAACAAGAAAATACTCATATTTGCCTGCTTGAGGATGTCGTGCAGGACCCAAAGAATATATTCTACCACTCAAAAGCCTACACAGGACACAAAATGTGAGTCCTGTAATGAAATTTGGTGGCCAATGCATTTTAAAATGAGTTACAAAAACTCCATGTAGCCATGAAACTCTGGGGTTTGAGCTTTTCTTTCTATGCTCTTCTAGTAGCATGGACACATGGCAAGTTTATCTAGTATCATGACAGGCAACAATGCTGAGATGGACCCTGCTCTCCTTTCTCCTCTTCCCCCAGGAGACTCCATTTAGTGAGACACCATCCGGTATGGACACAGCAGAAAAGATCCTGGGATTATTTAAAAATATTTCTTCAAAAAAATTTAAATATGTTGACTTACTTTTAGTGTTACACACAATCACAGGAAACCACCAAAAATCAGAACACACAGGTGACCAGCCTGACCTTTGCTAAGTAAAACACAGACCACAGCTGAAGAGAATATTGGATATTCCTTTATTTTGGGCATTGATTCCCATAATTCCGCTCAGATGATATGCACATGTTTATTTAGAAAAGTTACAGGCATTGGACATTTATGTTCCAACATTCAGACCATGGCACACAACCACTCCCTCCTTCCTAGAGATGGGCAAAAACCAACCTGAGGTTTCTACACCTGAAGATTCGTGCGATCCTGATACTTCTGGTAGGGATAATCAACGTACCAGTTCCTCCTTTTCCAGAAGGAAGTGGTCATTTTATCCAGGAGTTTACACTGTGTTCTGTTGCACAGCACGAACTCCCTCAGACGCTTCTTCTGGGAAGCCGACTTCTTCCACAGTTTCTTCTTGTAACCAGCCTGTCAGAAGAAAACACACACGTAGAGAAAAAACCAAGTTTTTAAGTAGGTCACTGCAAATACACACACACAAAGCCACACTGCTCAGCACAGCAGGATAAATCTCTCGCTTTCAGGCAAATGGGAGTCTCTCTACAGAGCTTTTTTTAACTTCCATACCAGCCACTGCCCTCCAAGGGAAGGAAAACAATAAGACTTTACACTGACTGTAAAGAACAGGCTCGTACCACCCAAAAAAGTCTCACCTTTCTCCTAACCCAGAGGCCGTTGTGCAGCCGGAGGAACCTTTTGACAACGGCTTTCACGCTTTTCCTCTTCCCCTTCCGTAGGCCGTAGTAGGTGAGAGTCCTCGCTGGCTGCTGGAGTATGCTTGGAAGTAGAGGTGTGACACTAAAGAAAAAACAACCCCAAAACAGGGGAAAAATAAAACAGGAATGAAACATCTTTTTCTAAAAGTAATCACTGTGCTTTTCACATAAAGAGAGATCAGAAGGGGCTGTGGCTTGCATGAAGGTGAACAAGGATTCATCTAACATTACAGCACAGCACCTGATGACTGAGGAACAGCAACTGCAGGGCTGGAGTCTTGCTAAAATTCAACTCAAAGTTATTGTTCCACACAGAACACCTTTTTTTTTTTTTTTAATCTACTAAAAGCAGTCATACGATCAAGCACAAACATTCAGCTGTTACTGGGATTCAGAAATTACTTTCAGAACATTATTCACAGAACAGTTCGGGTTGGAAGGGGCCTCTGGAGATCATCCAGTCCAGCCCTCAGCAGCAGCAGAAGAAACAGCAGCGATTACAAGAAGACTAATTGTAAATTGGGCTGCAGAGTATGTCCCATTTTACCTCCTGCTTTAAGCACTAATGGTACAGGAGGGGGAAGCTTGGGGCTAACAGACCTGCTGCTGAGTGCAAAGGTGCCCGAGTGTCTCAGACAGAAGTATGTATATGCAGGTTGGGGTCAGTCCCTTCTCCCAAAAAACAAGCAGTAAGACAAGAGAAAATAGCCCCAATTTGTGCCAGGAGAGGTTCAGGTTGGATATCAGGGAAAATTTCTTCATTGAAAGGGTTGTCAAGCATTGGAAGAGGCTGCCCAGGGCAGTGGTGGAGTCTCCATCCCTGGAGACATTTAAAAGACGTGTAGATGTGGCACTTGGGGACATGGGTTAGTGGCAGCCTTGGCAGTGCTGGGTTAATGGCTGGACTTCATGATCTTAAAGGTCTTTTCGAACCTAAATGTTCTATGATTTCATTATATTCATATATAGAGAAGTGTTTCAATATAATATATATGTAATATATATATTACATACTATCTTATATAATTATATATAACAGAATGTATTAATACTAAAAATATAAATGAGGAAATATTAATACATTAAGAGAATACATATAATGTATATTATATATAATACATATGAATGTATCACATTATATTTTTATATAAAATAGTATATTGTATATAAGTATATATAATATATATAAATATATATATATTTAAACATATTTTTACCTATCCATTTAAAATAATAGGTCATAAATATGTTTGAAGTAGTTCATATGCAAATAGGTAAAACATTTTAAATACTTAAATATGTAATTTATATATATTAAAATAGATAAGTAAAATATTTTATATATATATATTAAAATACAGAAATAAAAATATTTTCTATCTAAAAATAGATGTTGAAATGCATAAAGATAATAAAAATACAGAAAAGCATACATAAATGTATAAAACTATATATAAATATGCAAAATGTATATATATACGTACATATGTACACATATGCATGTAGTTTTATACATATATATGTATATATATGTGTGTATATGGATATATACGTGTGTGTGTATATATGTGCATATAGGTATGTGTATATATACACTTCTACATATTTATATATACTTTTATATTTTTATATATGCTTTTATATGCATATACATATGCATACATATATACATATATATACACACATATATGCACATATACACATATATATACATATATACACATATATATATATACATATATATATACACACATATATATATATATATATATATATATATATATAAAAATTGCCCCAGATATACACATAGAACTCATTTTAAGTGGATATTTTGCAGGAGGGACAACCCGCGCAGCCGGTACCTGCTGAGCACCGAGGGTGCCGCTGTCTGGGGCCGGTTCCCTCCGAGCGGCCGCGGTGCCCAGAGCGGGGCCCGGAGCGGGGCCGGGGCCGGTCCGTGCCCGACACACCTGGCGGGGAGGGCGGAGAGCGGGAGCGCCCGGGGCGCCCAGCGCCGCAAGATCCCTGGGGGGACACGGAGAGACCCTCAGCACGAACTGTGACAAGACACACGCACCCCCGAACCCCACACCGCCCTGCACCGACCCGACACCGACCCGACACCGCGCCCCGAGCCGCCGCCGCCGCCATGGCCGCGCTGCGCCGGGCGGGGCCGCGCCGGGACCGCCCACGGGCAGTGCCGGGGCTGCTGAGGGACCGCGCCGGGCTCTTCCCGCACCCAGGGCCCCGCACAGCCGCGGGGGTCTAAAGTGTCCCCGCCACGCTCTCAAATTAATCTCGAGCACTTGTGGAGGTTAACGTTGTATTGTCCTGCCCCCCCCCTTCCCTGTTTTTAAGCCTGTTACTAAAATGTCTCGTTAAAGTCTCTACTAAAAAGTCTCGTCCACTAAAAAGTGGATTTAACTTATTATTTCTGAACGTCACTGATGTATTCTTACACTTTTTTTTTCCGTTCTGAAATCTGGCTGGGCCCGCTGGAGGATGGGATGGAAATGGCTCCTCAGGGCTCTGAGGGAGAGTTTACGAGCTATTTGTGCGACCTGTGAAAGATTACACCTGCAAATTGTGCATAAATGCTATATAATGTGCTGCGGTACATCTGTGTTACGTTCAGATTTCTTTCTTTCTTTCTTTTGGGAAGTTTCTTTTTTTCTGTTATAACGCAGAAAATAAAGCCGTCTGGACACAATCCTGTGCAATGTGCTCTGGGGTGACCCTGCGCGAGCAGGGAGGTGCGGCCAGGTGACCCACTGTGGTCCCTTTCCAACCTGACTCATCCTGTGGTTCTGCGATTTTTATTTTTTACTTTTATTTCACTCTGTCCCTCACGGAGACGGTCCCGGGAGCGGCCGAATCCGGCGCGCGCACCGCCCCACCCCACCTCGCGCGACGGCGTCTCGCGACCCCTTCCCCGCGCTCCGATTGGCGGCGCGTGGCTCGTCACGAGGGAGCGCTCGCGCAGGCGCGCTGCGCTCTGAGGGGCGGGGCAGGGGGGGGCGGAGGCGGCGCCGGCAGGACCCGCGCACGGCGCCTTCCCCGTGGGCCGCGCCGGCCGCCGCTCCGAGTCATGCTGCGGGCCTGCCGCCGGGCGGGGCTCGCCGTGGCCAAGCAGGTGAGCGTCGGCGGCGGGAGCCCCGCGAGCCGCCCCCCGCTGTCACCGCTGAGGCCGCGCTGGGCTTGCGGAGCGGGGTTGGGGTGGGGTGGGATTGTGGGGGGGTCCTCTGACCGCGGCGCGCCGCGCGCTGAATGACTCGGCAAGCGCGTGTCGCGATTGGCTGCGCGGCTTTTGACTGGTGGGCGCGGCCACCAATGAGCGCGGGGGTCGGGGGTCGGTGGGTGGGGCGGACTGCGAGTCCCGGCGTGCCTTGCAGCGCCGCGCCGTTCCGTACAGTGCTGCCCCGTCGCGGTGCGCGCCGGGACTCGTAGTCTGCGACGGGGGCTGCGGGGCGCGCCGCGGTGCACGCCGGGGGCTGTAGTCCCGCCGCCATGGCCGCGCCGGGCCCGCCGCCCCGCTCCGCCGGGCCGGACTGGGGTAGCGCCGGGGCCCGCGGGCAGGGCCTCGGGGGCGGCGGAGGCTCGGCGGGGCCGTGCACGGACCGCTGGCTCCGCGGGGCGGGGTGGCGGGCGCGCTCCTCCGCGGGGAAGGACGTGACCTTGCGTTCCCTGGCGCGGCCTCCCGCCCGCACACGGCGACACCGCAGGGTCGGGGCCGGCTCGGGAGTTCCTGTGCCCGGGGCGGGGAATGAGTAATTTGAGCGCTCGGGTGTGAGGGCATCCTTCTGAGCTCACGGTGGGACACCGGGAGGGCACAGCACGCCGGGGGGAAAGTGCCCGTGGGACCCGTGCGTTGTGTCCCGGACCTTTGCCTCTCCTTATCAGCAGAGATAAGGAGGGTGATGTGCTGCAGAGCCCTTCTTAAAGCAGTCGGCCAACTTTAGGAAGCCACGAGGGTCTGTGGCGAGGGTGACTCCTCTAGCAAGGCCACAACTTTTAGTTTCAGCTGTCTTCATGACTAATAAAAAGTGAGCTGATCAGATCATTTTTATACCCTGCTCTCCATCTCATATTCTTTAGCCTCTATTCACGCCCTTCAGCAAAGGAGAAGCTGTGCATACTCCCCTCCAGCACTGCAGCTGCCTTTCCTCTGCTGCTCCATAAGGCTGGAGAGTCCTCACGCCAGGTCACCTGATGCCCACTGGAATAAGGCTCCGGGTTTGCCAGGCTGTGGAAAGTTTTAGCTGGGAGTTGAGAAGACAGAAACCAGGCTTTGGCAGATGTTTATCACTTGGGGCTATTTGCATGTGCTCAGCCTTTAACAGGATCCGGAACAGCCAGAGTGGTGCTTTGTGGCTGGAAGTGGGTCATCGGGCTATGAGTGAGTGGTGGAAGAATCACAGAATGGTTTGGCTTGGAAGGGCCATTAAAGATCATCTTGTTCCACCCCCTTGTCATGGGCAGGGACACCTTCCACTATCCCAGGTTGCTCCAAGCCCCATCCAACCTGGCCTTGGACACTTCCAGGGATGGGGCAGCCACAGCTTTTCTGGGCAACCTGTGCCAGGGCCTCACCATCCTCACAGGGAAGAATTTCTTCCAGAGAACTGTGCAAACACAGAGATGCCACAGCACTTCTTGAAGTTCATTATCTATACATTTACTGATTGTTTCCTTACTTAAAAAACCCCGACTTTTCCTTTATTCCTACTCATATTTCCCGATGAGATCAAGTACAATGGAAGTCTAGTTTGGACAGAGAAAGTGGGCATGCAGTGACATAATTTTTATACATTTTTGCTTCTTTTTATTCATGTTGAAGGGAAGTTTTGTTCCATACTGTAGCACATGCACATGGAGACTGTTTCAGGTCCTGCAGACTTTCTGCAACTAAAACTTGTTTCTTTTTGGGTAGCAAAAAGAGACAGAAACTGGAAATTAGAAACCAGTGTTTAATTATAGTGCTTGTGTTGCAAGAGGTGCAGAGCTGGGGACTTTAATCAAGAAGGGCTTGCCTGATCTGAGATGGTAATAGGTAGATTTTTCACAGAAGTGAAAACTCCTGTCGCGGAAATAAGACCCTCTGGCTGTTGGCATCTCTTTTATATAGAAGCTGACAGTGAGGCAGGTCTGCCTGTCTTTTGGGACATTCAGATACTTTTTTACAAGTTAAAAAGCCCAGTTATCTGAGGAGAGCTGGACCTGGTCAGGACTTTGGGGTAACAGGACCCTGATGATGCTCGGTGTCTTGAGCAGCCTTAGAGAGCCTGGAAGCAGAGTGTCTGGATGGGAGTAGCAAAGCAGCTGCTGCTCCCCAAAGCCAGAGCAGCATGAGGGTATAAGTATGAAAAATCCCAGTAGAGAACTCATGGTGGAGAGTGGGAAAACTTTTAGCCTTCTCTCTTATTGTGAGCTCTGTGTGTCAAGGATCACTAAGCTTGTTAACAAGTAAATTAAAGTTGTGACTTTGAGAGAAGTTGTTCTTCATACCTTGATTTCCTAAATGTTTGATGCTACGTGTGCAGTGCTGCAGAGGGAGTCTTCTCTTATTTGAAGTATTTTTGTAGTTCTCTTTGAAAGTAAAAGTTCTCTTTTAGTAAAAGTGTGTGATATATAGCAGAAGTCTTGAATGATGGGAGATCAGAGTTCTGTGGTCAGATGTCCTTGTTACACCTCACCTCTGTCATAACAAAATCAAACTTCCTCTGAAGTTTCTGGTTTGGTGATTAAATAGTAGATAACGAGTGTAAAATAATAATCATTTAAGAAGTTGGGTGAAACAAATACAATGTAGGACTGCTGGAGGAGGAGGAAGGAATGGAAACAGCTGCCCCTGCAGTGCCCTTGATGTGGGGATCTGCGCTGTCTCTGTGCTGCCTCATCCAAAGGGTTTTCTCTGTCTTCTGCATGACAGCAAATGGTTTATTTCTGCCTTTTACACAGCATAGCAAAGCATGTGTGATGTATTTCTTCCAAATCCTTTGAGGCACTATTACTAAATAAATAACAGTGTTCTAAAAAATTACAAACTCCTGGGAATTATGCAAAGGGGAGATTAGAAACTACTTGCAAGTTTCCGAGTTATGGTGATACAGCAAATAAAACCAATATTATTATGATGACCAAAAGGGAGCAAGGCTTCTTTAAAAAAAAATTATTTTTAAAAAATCAGGGATTTTTTGAGGCAGTGCTGTACTTGGATGTATTTGGATGTGAGGGAAGACAATCAAACTTGTGTTCCTCTTCATAAAACCGATACCTACAGACTTTTGGTTGTTGTTGCACTGGCCAGCTGTGGGAATTTGTTGCAAAATCTTGAAAGAAAGTTGGTAGGGGCTTGGTTTGGGTTTAGTTGTCACTGCCATTGCTACATGTGTGAGTCTCCAATGCCTTACGTTGAGGGCCTGTGTTTTAGTTCCTCTCCTCTTGACAAAAAAACAAATAAAAATGAGGATTTGTCTAATCCTAGAACAGCCCAGCTTGGAAGGCACCTCGAAAGGTCATCTGGTCCAAAGATCATCTGGACTAAAATCAATAATCCCACTGAAAAAACCCTCCTGATGTGCAAAGTGTAAATGCTGAGCTACGAGAAGCAAATGTTCTCCTGGCACAAATGTTCTCCCTGAGCACAGCCCGGTCCCAGGAGCAGGAACAGATGTGTTTACTGAGGGTGTAGAACTAAGTGTTGTTTGCCATCACTCAGTGTGAGTAGGGGTTTAGCCAACATGGACATGGCTGAGCTGGCCCAGGCACCAGGGTTGTGGTTGTGGGAGCCTCCAGGATCACCAAGAAGGCAGGTCCAGCCTGAGCAGGGAGGTGGGAGTGACAGTGGTGCAGGGTGGGATAACCTCCAGAAAGGGAGTGATGGCTTATTTCCAGGTGAGCACTAGGCAAAATTGGGTAATCCGAAAGTGTTGGAAGGGACTGGAAATTCAGTCTGAACTGATCAATAGAAAATCACTTTATTTTTCCCTTCTCATTTCACTGGGTTGAGCTGTATGCATGATGCTGAAATACTCGTGGTGAAATAGGGACGTACTGAGAGTCAGCAGCGTGTTCAGCAGTTGATAACAAAATTATTTACAGGGCTTTTCTTGGTGAAATTCCCCTTGAAAGTACCAGTGATGCCTCAGTAAAAAAGTCAGATAATCAAAAACATTACAGAAGTTATTTATTATTCTGTCACCTGTTTTATCCATCACAAACCAGAAAACCAACCATGGAGTACAGAGGAGGCTCCTGAAGGTCTCAGGGGTAAGAGGAGCACATTTCCTCTTGCAGTACACGTGCTCCTGCTACTAATTAAAAATGTTTTGGCTGCCCTTCTGGAAAGAATAAGAATTCAGTGTTCCTGCCCTTTCCTGTCTACACTTTTGGAAAAGGATGGGACCTAAACCACAAAGTTGTGCCTGTTGTTGCCATGTGCAAAAGGAAATAGAGAAACCTGGCTTCTGGGGTTATGTTGTAGTGAAGGATCTCCCATTCTTTTCTTTTATAAAGAGAAAATTCCCAGTTGGGTGAAATATCTCAACTATGGGAAAAGTTATTTTTGTGCCTTGTACTTTGATTTCTCATGAATCCCATATTTCTCTGTTAGTAATTCCCATGTGGGGAAAAAAACCTTTGAGGGGGACAGCTCGTTTCCTTCTGAAGGCCTAGAGTAGCTTAACCAGTCCTTCTGGTAAATCCTAATTTCCAGCTAAAATACAAAGATAAAAATCTTGGGTATTGTGGTTTTTGTAAAGTAGAATTTAATGAAATATCACTCTTCATATACTATTTTGATTTCTATTATAATCTGATGCCTATCTGGAAAGTGTGTGCGTTGTTAATTCTTTTAAAGGAGAAGTCTTGGTGTGGAAGCTCAGGGAGAATTGCTTGTGTGTCTTCAGAATTAAAAATAGTTTAATAAGTGTTAAATATCGGTTTTGATATTTTTAAGTATCTAAACAGCTGCTGTTGTCTCCTGCACTGCTCACACTGAGTTGTTCTAGTGCAGGAGATTGGTAAAGAGAATCTGAACTAACTGGGGGCAGGGAGCATAAATAAGCAAAATAAATGCAGAAATAAGCTGGGGTAGGGTTTTTTTTCCCATATCATTTTCCAAAATGCCTAATTACTTCTTACAAAGCCCTTTCCCTGGAAGCTGCACAAGAGAAAGATCTCCTCTCTGTTTAGGGAAGAGAGTCCAACGTCGCTGTCCTGGCGCCGGTCGTGCTTTCCTTCAGACACGTGTGGGATGTGGTGATGGGGCAAATCAGTCCAATGCTGCTGTTGAGGTGGAGAGATGTTCGAATGTGCTCACTGCTAACTCTTGCCTCCTCCACCCCCTGCAGAATAACCAGTGTGTGAGAGTGTCCCTCCGTCCATCACGGCTGTGCCGCGGATATGCCACCCACTCGGGAGAGTCCGGGTACGTTCCAGGGCTTGGAGGGCGGGACTGGTGATGACTCACAGGCTGTTTGATGTTTGCCATATAATACAGTGGACATGGCTTTGACTCCTCTTCCCTCCTCAGTGTGTCTGCAGGCAAAGTCATTGGTGCAGGTGTCCTGTTTGTGGGTGGAGGAATAGGTGGAACCGTCCTGTATGCCAGCTATGACAAACAATTCCGGGAGAGCGTGGAGAAGGCCATTCCCTACTCCGACAAACTCTTCGAGATGGCTCTTGGCCCTGCACCTTCCAGCACACCGATGCCAAAGAAACCAGTGAGTGTTTCCCATTCACCCCCACCTGTTCATTTTTCTGGTTTTTAGAGAGAGTGTCAACTCTTAGGTTTCAAATTCTGATTAATTTTGGTGTGTGCTAAGAATTTAAAAAATTTAAGAATCTTTCAGGTTTCTGAAATTAAGAAGGTTTAAGAATTACGAACTGAGGTACTACTTTGTGCTGCATAAGTGGTGCTTGTGCGTTTCCCCAAATCATCTCGTGATTGTGGTCTGTGGGTTGTGAAACTGTTATTTTTATTTACAGTAAAATAACGTAGCAAAATCCCAACTGAATAGCTGCTCTGCTTACACCCAGAAGTAAACTGAGGAGAGACAGAGCCAGGTGATGGGCTGGAATTTAACTATTTTACTAGAGGTTTAGTGTAGTTAGTGATGTTGCAAGATTAGAAAACTCTTATTAGTTTGGAAAATTGATATTTCTTTTTTTTATTTTTCAAGATACAGCAAGGTCCACTGAAGATCTCATCTGTAGCAGAAGTAATGAAAGAGTCTAAACAGCCTGCTCCCAAATCCCCAATAAGCAAACCAGAAGCTGCTGCTCCTTCAGAGGAAAAAGAAGGTAAATTTACAGAATGTCATGTACAGAGAAGCAAATGACCTAATGATCTCCTGTATCATACATGCTAGAGTAGATTAAAATAGTCCTTTGAATGGTTGAAGATAAACGTTATTATTTCTTAGAATTAATGTTATTTTCTCTTTGAGCCATGAAATTTGCCTAAATTAGCTTTAGCTGGTTTTTTTCCCTATTTTTTTTAGGAAATGTATTTACTATATAGAATATTTGAAATCTAAGATAAACACTGACTAACCTGCATAGTTTAGATATGAGACTCAGCAGGAGGAGAACTTTGGCTGCTGGACTCTGAGGCTATTTGCCCTCTCTTCTTGCAAGCACAAGAAACTTAATTTTGGATAATTGCTGAGCTGCTGTAGAACCAGATCAGGTGGAAGTGGTTTAGAGAGGAGCAGTTGCCATGTCTTTTTACGTTTACCTCTCATGGCTGTGTGTTTGTGTAACTAATATCTTGTTGCCGTTTGTCCAGGAAATCCTTTTTCTGGAAATAACAACATCAGTGTCCAATTAATATGTTTCTACAGAGGAAAAAAATTAAGTCTCACAACCCTGATTCTACGTTATAGAACATATCATAGAATCACAGAATGGTGTGGGTTGGAAGGGAACCTTAAAGATCATCCAGTTCCATGGGCAGGGACACCTTCCACTAGACCAGGTTGCTCAAAGCTCCATCCAGCCTGGCCTTGAACAATTCCAGGGCAGAATCCCCTCCCTGGGCTTGCTGCCCACCCTGCTGGGGGTGCAGCCAAGCACATGGAGTCTGTCTGGGCTGCAAGTGCACATTGCTGGGTCATGTTGAGCTTCTTGTCCACCAACACCCCCAAGTCCTTCTCCCCAGAGCTGCTCTCAATCCATTCTCCACCCAGCCTGGATTTGTGCTCGGGGTTGCCCTGACCCAGGTGCAGGACCTTGCACTTGGCCTTGTGGAACTTCCATGAGGTTCACACGTGCCCACCCCTCAAGCTGGGTCCCTGTGGATGCCATTCCTTTTCTCCAGCATATTGACCACATCACACAGCTCAGTGTCATCCCCAGACTTGCTGGGGGTGCATCAATCCCACTGTCCATGTCACTGACACAGATGCCAAACAGCACCAGTCCCAACACCGACCCCTGAGGGACACCACCCTTCACTGGTGTCCACTCGGACATTGAGCCATTGACCACAACTCTGAGAGCAGCCATCCAGGCAATTCCTTATCCACCAAGTGATCCATCCATCAAGTCTGTCTCCAGTTTGGAGACAAGGATGTTGTTCAGGACAGTGTCACAAGCTTTGCACCAGTCCAGGTAGATGGTGGCAGTTGCTCTTCCTCATCCACCAACAGTGTAACCCTGTCTTAGAAGGTCACCAGATTTGTCAGGCACAGTTCACCCCTGGTGAAGCCATCAGTCTGTCATCAGTCACTTCCTTATTTTCCATCTACCATAGCATGGTTTCCAAGAGGATCTGCCCTATGATCTTGCCAGGCACAGAGATGGGACTGATGGACCTGTAGTTCCCTGGGTCTTCCTTACTTATGTTTTTAAAAATGGGAGCCAGTGGGAACTTCACTAGGCTGCCATGACTTCTCAAATGATGGGTAGTGGCTTAGCCAGTTCCCTCAGGACCCACAGAGGAATCTTATCAGGAGCCATGGACTTGTGCACCTTCAGGTTCCTTAAGTGGTCTCAGGTGGTGTGACTGGAGCACTTGACAGTGAACATTGAGGCAAAAAAGTTATTGAGTACTCAGCCTTCTCCATATCCCAGATAATTAAATCTCCTGTTTCCTTCTGGAGAGGGCTTACATCTTCCCTGAGTTTGGAGGAGGTGATCCTTGAATATCAGCCAGCTTCCTTGGCCTCCTCTTCCATCCGGGACTTTATCCTATGGTACTCTACCAAGCAGATCCCTGAAGAACCCAGGGTCTGCTCTCCTGAAGTCCAGGGCACTGAGCTTACTGTGCACCCTCCTCACTGTCCCGAGGATCTGGAACTCCACCATTTCATGGTCCCTTCAGCCAAGGCTGCTCTTGAGCTTCACATTCCCCACCAGCCCCTCCCAGCTGGTGAGAGCAAGGTCCAGCATAGCAACTCTCCTCATTGGCTCCCCTATGACTTGGAGAAGGAAGTTGTCACCAGTGCATTCCAGGAACCTGGATTGTTTATATCCTGCTGTGTTGCCCCTCCAGTAGATATCAGTGGTTGAAATTCCTCATGAGGACCAGAGCTTGTGAACATGGAGCTGCTTCTGTTTATCTGTGGAGAGCCCCTTCCACAGGGCCTTCCTGCTTGGGTGGCCTGTGGCAGACCCCCACTGTAGTGTCCTCTGTAATCCTGACCCTTAAGCTCTCAGCCAGCTCCTCATCCATCCCCAGGCAGAGCTCCACAAACTCCCATCTGGTCACTGACATAGAGGGTGATCCCCCTCCTCATCTTCCCTGCCTGTCCTTCCTAAAGAGCCTCATACTTCCATTCCATCACTCAAGTCATGGGAGCCATCCCACCATGTCCCCTGGCAGCTTTGGTGTAAAGCCCTCTTCACCAGGATGGCAGGCCCTGGACCTCTCCCTGTGTGACAGATGGACCCGTGAGCCCCTCCTGTACTAACTGGTTTGTTCTGTAACTGTATTTGACAGCAGGCAAGGCTGCAGCACAGATCATCTCTGCAACAGGTGTGGCCATGTCGGTGCCAGCTCCGGGGATACAGACTGAAGAAGGTGAAAAAGATCACATGAATGCAATGAAGGAAACCCAAATCCAAATTTCAAGTGCACAAATTCTTGCTTCTGTGTTGGTATTTGTCAGTGTTTAAAGGTGTGAGTCTCTGTGGCTTTTGCAGAAGAAAACTTCCTTCATCACAGATTTTTAATGTAGTAAGAAGCTAAGATTGATGCCTGGGGCAGGTGTAGGTGTGAGCACCAGAGGGAATCCTGCCTTTATGCTGAACTGAACTTGTCCAGTCCAGTTTGCCTCTGCTCTTGGGGGCTCTCTGATTGCTGTTCAGAAAAGTGTCTCTGTCCAGGGCCAGGTGAAGAAACAGCATTTATTGTTAAACTCAGCAAGAGACACTGGCTTCCAGATGATGGTTTCTTTCAGATGAGATTATATGATACTGATTTCTTCCTGTATGAACACATTTCATAAAAAGTAGGCCAAGGGTAAGTAAGTACATGCTGCAGAGTAGCATCAGTGTTGCTCAGAGGTGACTTGGTGGGTTTTGCAACATGGGCTCCCTCCTCAGTTTAGATGCAACTTGCTGTTGGTCTTGAGAGCATTAGTTAAGCCAGTGCTCACTATTAGAGGCATTTTTACAAGCTGTAGGCAAAGGAATAGAGGATAGTTGTGATTCACCATTGTGAGTCACCACAACCCTCTCATTAATCCTTTGTTGTTTTGGTTGGGCTCTCTAAGCGTGCCAAAGGGGAACTGAAAAAAAAAAAAGAATGGAGATTGACTTAAAATTTAAACTTGGCTCCATAAGTGTTTTTCACTTCTTGCTTTGCCTTTTACTTCTGAATCTTGTGTAATTTTGTGACTAGACAACATGAAATCTCCAGGTGCATGTGAGGTGTCCATCTTTGATTTTCAGATGTGAGGCTGACCTTTGTAATTAAAGATTCTTGAGGTAGTTTCAGAAGTCAGATCTACAAAGCAACACTGACTATAAAAATCAGTTTTGATAAGAAAGTTATTTCCCTGCAAGTAATATGTATAATAATATGGACTAAACAGTTTAACTCCTTTTTACTTCTGAATAGGCAAAGAACATGAAGGTTCCCACGCTATAAAGGAACGGTCACCAGAAGAAGTTGCGGCCCGTCTTGCCCAGCAAGACAAAGAGGAGCAAGAGAAGATAAAAGGTGAGTCCTTACTGTCAGTGTCCCTGTCTGTGTTCTGTGGGACAGAAGAACTGTGGGACTGCATTGGCTTCAGAGTTCCAAGCTGCTTCCACACCCCTTCGTTGTTGTCCCCTGTTGAGGGGGCAGAGTGAGTGGTGTTGGAAGCTTCTTCCACCCACTCAGGAGTTACTGAGAGTTGAAGAATAATAGAAAATCTGAGGTTGGAATGGACCAACCAGTTGAATGGTTCAAGGAAGATAGGAAAATTTACTTGTTTTCTCTTAAGAACCATTATAAGAAGTGAACATGGGATATACCTGCAGCCCCCTGTAAAATCATGTGAAAGGTCTCCCACTGAGTAGAGTATTGCTTTTAGTGCAGACTTGCACCTTAATGCTCCTGCTCTAAATGAGGAGCATGTTTTGTGACCTTCTGTAGGCTGCTGTGCAGTTCCAAACTGACCAGCTCTTCTGGGTCATAGAAAACAATGTAAAGAGATGCAGTAACATGTCATTCTACTAATTATAAAATTCTTTTCTTTATTGTCTAATTGACTTTATTTTTTTCAGCCCTTGCAACAACTCTAGAAGGAGCCCTAAACACAACTGCCCGTGTAACCCTTCAGGCTATCACTGCCCAGGAGTCAGCTGTGCAAGCAGTGAATGCTCATTCCCAGATCCTGAAGGAGGCCATGGATAATTCTGAGGTGAATGGGACAAATGGGGACAATTTTTTCTTTTTTATTGTGTTCAGCAAACTTTAATCTCACAATTAAACTCGGAAACTTTTCTTGTAAGGTCCTTCCATTTATCACAGTTTTAACTAATCTTTCTTTCCTCTTGTGAAATGTGGTGTAGTCAAATAATACAGTGGTTTTGACTGGTTTTGATGTTTTTCGTGAACTCCTTTATTTCATTTTTGTAGGAAGAAAAGTTCAAGTTAATACATTAGTAGTTTTCACATTGTATTTTAATTAATTGTATTTTAATTCCCAAGACCTTTTTTTTTTTACCTAGTTTAGGGTATCACACTGTCCACCCCAATAATTCCATTGAACTTATTCCCTTTGCCGAAATCTTCTTGGTTGATTGTTCATTTCTTGTCTGGAAATGGGATGGGGATGTACAAGTGATACCTTTTGTGGTCCTGGTGTCCTCACACTGGGGTTTGTCTGGAACTACTGCTGCTCATTTAGTTCTGGAGCAGAGGATATAATTCAGTTGTTAATCAGTTAGGGACATGTGGGCAACTAACCAAGCACCCAAGACTTAATCTAGTAGTTAGTAAAATAACTGTCTTAAGAGTTTGCTTTTAATTATTAATTATTAAGCTTGCTTGAAAAATAAAGCAACTTCAAAGTATTATGGTACTTTAATACATGTAGAGATTTCCCCCCAGAATTGTTGTGCACCATACAGTGATCCTCATGTGAGCTCTTCTGTATGGACAAAGGTTCTGTGGCTTGGGAAAAAAAACCATTAAGAATCAAACAAGACCAAAACAAAACATGGGAAGAGAAACACGATTTGTAATGAATGAATGAAACGATTCCAGCTGTGCTGTTGAAAAACACGAGAACGTTGCTCAGTTTGAGTGAATTGTTCAGCAACACATGAATCTCTGCAGGCTTTCATTTTTTCAGTATCTCTGACTTAGTGGTTGTAACGACCCTAATGAGGAATCTGTGCTTCCTTCTTAGGAGGCTGGGGAGAAAAAATCCTCCCAGTGGCGCACGCTGGAGGACGCGCTGAAGGACCGGAGGAGAGCGGTGGATGAAGCTGCTGATGCCCTGCTGAAAGCCAAGTGAGTTGCTTGGTTTAAGTCTTGGAGTAATAAGCCAGTATTGCTCATGTGAGGGCTGGCAAACAGCAGAGGAGTTTCTACAAAGCAGGGACTCACCTGTGTTCGTACTGAACTGACGGGTTTGTGCCAAACCAAAAAGTAGTTTTATACGCTAATGAGTATTTTAACTTGATGTGTGTAAATCTTGGGTGCCTGTGCATGTGGTCCTCACTGTACCAAAGAGTCTGAAACAGTCCTGCTCTTCTTTTAAAGAACTTGTTTATCTTCTTAGTACTTCCACATAGTTTTGGTAAGTTCAAGTTAGATTAAAAAAAACAATCCACAGTCCTTTTAGTATTATATTGGATCATTTTGTCAATATGAAACCTATTGTAAGAGAAGGCTCTGGGGAGACCTTCGAGCACCTTCCAGCACCAAAAGGGGCTACAAGAGAGCTGGAGAGGGACTTTGGACAAGCACATGGAGTGATAGGACAAGGGGAACAGCTTCAAACTGACAGAGGGCAGGGTTAGCTGGGATATTGGGAAGAAATTCTTTACTGTGAGGGTGATGAGAGTAGGTTGCCCAGAGAAGCTGTGGCAGCCCCATCCCTGGAAGCGTTGAAGGTCAGCTTGGATGGTGCTTGCAGCAACCTGGGATAGTGGAAGATGTCCCTGCCCCTGGCAGGGATTTGGAACTGGGTGATCTTTAAGGTCCCTTCCAACCCAAACCCTTCTGTAATGACTCCACAACTGCACTCCCTGTGTATTGAGTCAGTAACATCACCAGCTTCTTTTAGTTGTAATGAAAAATTTAAACCTTCCAGCATCCCTTGGCAGTTCCATTTGCCCACAGAGTTGCTTTTAAGGTTAGATTTTTACTAAGTACCTGTCAAAGAAAAACTTAAATTCTGAAAGGGAGCTCATCCTGTGCCCAGTCTCTGTATGAACCATGCTGATGTACATTGAGGGTGCGGGGTCATTGCAGCAGAAAAAAGTTGACAGACAGTATCTCCAAGATGCCCTTGTAATGAGGTTAGAAATAAATCTGGAAACCCTTTGATGCTTCTGAGGCTGAGAGGGTAACATCATCCTTGAAGTTGCATGGTTGCTATTACATTATAAACTTCTCTTATCTTTGAAGTTGCTGTGCTGACTAAAATTAGTGGGAGGTGTAACTGAGGTTCCACTTTGTAAAACAAAGCTAATGCAAACCCCACATGCACCACTTTTCATTCTCTATTGCTCTACTAGATATCTTTGCTTTTATTTATTTTCTTAATTTATTTATTTTCTTAATGTATTTATTTTAAAGCCTGTTCGTTATTCCAGTGAGATCACTGGAAACCTCCATTGGTTTTAATGGATTTGGAAAAGGAGCACTTTTCCCTTTATATCCAGTTCTGCTGGAGAAAAGCAGTTCTTTCCTAATTACAAAAACCCATAATCTGTCTTTGCAGAGCCCTATAAATTTTCTCCCATCCTCATTAATCTCCACCAGTCACCATGTCCAAAACACTTCTGCAAGCGTAAGCCATCTATATTAAAAATGTTTCTTTGCTGGAAATGTCTGCTGTCTGATTCTAACTTAGTTTTACTAATCCTAACTCCTTTCAGTGAACTTTCATCTTCTCTCCAGATAAATCTTAAATACTAATTCCAGTATAAATAATTCTCATTTTACATGGAATAGCCACAGTGGCATCTTTAGGTTTCGGGACGTGGAAAAAAAAAAAAATCTTTAATCACAGCATCTTAGAGCTGATAGATGGGAAGCAGCAGTAGAGTTACCCAGTAGTTCTTCCTATAAATACCAACAGCATAAAGTAAATTTTCTTTGGGGTGATAAGCCCTGCATGTGTTACATTCAGCAGCTGCTTCTCTTTCCAGAGAGGAGTTAGAGACGATGAAAGGTGTCATCGAGAAGGCCAAGAAGTCTCAGCTCGCAGGAGCCAAACCTCACATTGTTGCTGCAGAAGAAAATCTCCATCATATGATCGTTGACTTGGACAATGTGGTGAAAAAGGTAAAATTTCCTCACAGTGTTTGTAATTGCCATTAGTGTAGGGAATCCTTGGCAGCTTGCACAGAGCCCCCATTCCCAAATCCTCTGTAGGAGGTGAAATATTTATGAAGTGTAAATCAGTCCTTTTGTAGCTGTACTCAGTCTCTGAGCTGGTTGTATTGCCAGTGATCAGACACCTCTCTTTGTGAGAACTTGAACTCTGTCCTGAAAGAGCCTCCAGGCAGCTTGATTGGTGTCAGTCCTTTCTGGTGGAGACTTATAATTCTTTCAATTTGATTCCAAGAGGAATTTAACATGAGGTTAGGGAGGAGTTGGAACAATGTATGCTAATGACTTGGGGGGTAAATCACTTTGCAGTTCAAAAGACTGGGGAAGAAACATAAAGGTGGAATTTATCTCCCTTTGCAGGATAGCACAGGGTGGGTTTTTGTGCTCCCCCAAGTGAGTTTGGTTTGGTTGGGCTGGAGGGTAACAATATCTGCCACTAACCCAGGGCCTGTTTTTAAATTATGTGCATCTTCAATTTCAGTACTTGCCTTGAAAAATAAACTGGTGTCATTTTTGTTACAGGTTCAGGCAGCACAATCTGAGGCCAAGATAGTAGCTCAGTACCATGAGCTGGTGGCTAAAGCCAGAGAGGAGTTCCAGAGGGAGCTTGACAGCATCACCCCCGACGTGAAGCCTGGCTGGAAGGGCATGAGTAAGTCTCCCACTGTGGGGTTACATCCTGCTTGTTGCACTTTGTTTGTAGTGGTTCTGTAACTACAGCCACCCAATGTCCAGCATCCCAATTTCCACATTGGTTGGTTGGTTTGAAGTGAAAATTAGTTCAGAATTGAAGTTATGAAGAGGATTAGTTCTAGGAACTGCCTGTGCTGTATTGGAAGTGTCATAAACTGTAGCTCTTGTATGATAAATATAATATGGTTTTATGAACATCTCTTCCCTCCCCTGGTACTCCAGGAAGGGAGCCAGGTCACTGCAGATTTGAGTCAAATCTGTTACTCACTGATCAAGTCTGGCTGACTCTGTGATTATTTTCTGAATTAAACTGACACTGTGACTTACCTGTAACAACAGCCAGTGCTGCACAAAGCAGTGAACAGGCATCTTCACAGTCAGCTCACCCACAGGAATCCCTCTGCCCACAGGTTCCCTTACTCACCTTAACTGCTTTGATTTTAAAGACAGAGTTGCAGAAGGTGGAGTGTGTGTGTTCACCATTACTGTGGATGAGCTACTGCAAGAACCCATGTGTGGTATATCCTTCGAGAAATTACTGCCTGTGGTATTTAAAAACTAATTCCCTGAAAAAAAACAAAAGAAAACAAACCCCTTCTCAGATACTTCCAATCAGGGTTTAACCTAAATGCACTAAGTAATCTCAGACTTTTCTGACCTCAGTGCTGAGAGGCAGCTGTCATGGCTTTATTTATGAGTTACAGGGATTTTAATAGAAGTGATAATTGCCATTTGAAAAAAAAAAAGTGGTGTTAATATTGCCTAAATGTTTTTTCTTGAAGTATGCAATGAAGAATTAAACACTCTTTCTTAATGCTACTTTATGCCTTAGAAAAGTGGACCTTAGTCCCCAGTTCATTTTCCTGGCTAAATGAACACACCAGGTCTCTGGAATGGTCAGTTTTCTTTTAAAAAACAGCCAACCACACACCCAGTATATGTGGGGAAAACATTTTAAATTAACAAATCGTTTGTGGAGTTTGCTTTTGGGATGTTAGTTTTGAAGAAAACAACTTATTTAGACACCCTGGAGGTGGAGCTGCCTTTCCTTGCAAAGGATAAAAGGAGAACATCTTGGGTTTTGTGATCACTGCCCTTCTGTGGGAGGAAAGGGAAGCTCCTGGTGGCTTCCATGTGCTCCATTTCTTACTGATGTGACCTGCTGATGCACATGGGACTGACTCGTTGGGGTCCCTGGCTCTCACTGCCACTTGGGAATTTGTTTCTTTACCATCTGCTTCTGTTTGTAAGAACCTAGAAACATCAGACTGAAGTTTCCAGTGTCCTGTAGTACTTTCCTACTTCAGACTTGTGTCCTTGCTTTGGCTGAACGTAAAACATCCATCTGTGGGTTTCCGAGGGTGATTTTAGTGGTTGGGGTATCTTGGGCTACATCAGAGACTTTTATAGTTGACATCCTGTTCTTCCTGAATTCCTGAAGTCTTGGGCTCATGTTTAAGTCACTGTAGATAAGCTCTTAGTTTTCTGTTTTACTTTTGCATGATTGCCTTGCTGTAGTGAACGTGCATTAACTTTTCCAACCTCTCTCCTTTTCTGTTGCAGAGATAACTGACTTAGGTGAGTTACTGTCACTTGTTCTTGTCCTCTGAATGCCATCTCTTCTCTTTGTCCTGTTCATGTTTGTGTGGTGCATGACTCTAAATTACAGGCAGTATCAACAAAGGGCTGAAACGTGGCATTCCTAGAACATTTCTGCACATTTGGCACAATTAAACCACAAACTCTGTTCTAAGTGTTAAGTCCAACAGCTGAGCTTAGTGCTGCTGGTCACTTGCCCACTGGACACAAGCACTGCTGCTCCCAGTCCTCCCTGTGCCAGTCCTTTTCCCAGCACCCAGCACCAGGATAACTGAAGCACTGTGGAATTTCACTTGCTTTAGACCCTGCAGGAATGCTTTCCCAAGTAGTCCTGGTTTTCCATACAGGCAATTTAGCTGGCAGCCAGTGCAAAATGAGCCTCAGCATTTCAGGTCACCAAACGCTGCAAGCATATCTTGGGTCCTCCTGTCAGAGCAGGAAAAGAGTAAATACCTAGCAGATACAATGTGGCTGTGATTCCTCCTGCTCCTTGAGCAGCCAAACCTGAAAGGTACAAACTCAGGGGTAAGAAATCTGAGGAGATAATTGAGCCTGTCTCACACGGACTGCAGTGTTTTCAGGCACCCATTTCTTTGAGCTTGTACCCGCTGGAGGTGTCAGTGCTCGGGGTTTTCATCCCCTGCTGCTCTCTCTGCTGGCACAGGGGAAAATAGGTGGTGGTGTAAAGACCAAGAAACGAACAGAGTTGTCATCAGTCCCCTCTAATCGAGTTTGACACATATATGGGAGTGTAAATAGCTGGGAATAATTTGGAAGAAAGTAAGGTAATTCCTCTCCCAGAATGAAAGCACTCGCCTGCAGGTGTGGTTCAGAAAGTGGTCTCGGGTGGGCATTGGCACCAGGCAAGGGCTTGAAGTGCTCAGAAAGTTTTCCTAGAACAAGCTCACTGGTCACAACCCCAGGGAGCCTCAGAGCACTCGGGTGGGAGGCGGGTGAGCCCGGTGGCAGCAGATTCCCTGACTCCCTGTGTTTCCCTTCAGCTGGGCAGTTGTCCCCGGACGACCTGAACTCCCTCATCGCACACGCCCACCGGCGCATCGACCAGCTGAACAGGGAGCTGGCGGAGCAGCGCGTGAGGGAGCAGCAGCACATCGAGACAGCCCTGGAGAAGCAGAAACTTGAAGACAAAAAAGCATTTGAGGCAGCTGTGGCCAAAGCGCTGGAGCGTCACAAAAGCGAGATCGAGCTAGAACAGGAGAAGAAGGTAAAGTGGCCTGACACACCTGGTTGAACCTCTGGCTCAGAAAGGAGGTAGAAAAGGGAGGGGAAGCGCACAGAGGAGCAGCTGGGGTGTTCTGAGTGGTGGGAGACTTCAGATGGGCGACCTCCAGGTCATGGAGAGGAGGTGTTGAGCAAGGAAACTTCTGCAAAGTTAGAATGGTAAAATCACACAGTGAAACAGGGAATGACTGTCGTGTTACTTTGCTGTTGGAGATAGGATCACTGGGTCAGAATAAATCACAGAATGGTTTGGGTTAGAAGGGACCTTAAGAATCATCTTGTTCCAACCCCCTGCCATGGGCAGGGGCACCTTCCACTAGACCAGGTTGCTCAAAGTGCCATCCAGACCTGGTCTTTAACACTCCCAGGGATGGGGCATCCACAGCTTCTCTGGGCAGGCTGTGCCAGGGCCTTACCACCCTCACAGTAAAGAACTTCAGTGTTACATCCGACCCAGTATGGCCACCATGGGGCTGTCACAGTCCCTCTGTCCTGCCTCCAGGAGGTATCTCCATGTTCTTCCACTCTTTATTTGATTTCTTTCCAAAGGACTGTGGAACCTCAGAATTTTAATACTGCTTTGGATGTGAGGCAATTGCAACTTAAAAATATAGGAATTTGGGCATTGGAGGTTTTATCTTTTGAGATCCCATGCTGCAGGCTGACACTTTTGCCAAATACTCCTGTTTTTGAAAATGCGGTTAAACACTGGCCCTTACTTGAAAAATTTGCACTCACATGAGGGAAACTAAGGATTTCACCTGTAGCCTGTCATTGTAAAGACTGCAATACTTTACAGATTAGAGAAAAGAGCTCTACTGATTTAGAGCTCTTTTAGAAGTTGCTTGAACTGTCATCTCTGTATTTAATGGAAGGTTGGAAATGAAACAATCCTTAAAAAAAAGCCAAAAACCAACAGAAAAAACTATTCAACTGCTCCTAGATAAACCTATACCACGTCTCTTCTGCAGTCTCAAGTGGCTGTGTAGGGAAAAGGTAATGTGTTTTGTTTGAAAGCTTGTTTATAAACACCCAAGTGTTTCATTGGACAAGTTACTGTATTTTTTACATACTGTTGTGATAGCTGCACTAAGGGCCTCCCGTGAAGCTATTCCTTAACAGCTTTACAGAAAAGCTCAGCTATAAAACTGGACCTCAGCAGCTTTTTAGGATGAAACATGGGCTTTGTCAGTGCCACTGCTGTAAATGTACCCTCAGCAATCCCTGGTGTGTGGTGCAGTCACGGTGTGGGACAGGCAGGGCTGTCCTAACAACATGTCATGTGTGTCCAGATCGAGGAGGTGCGGGAGGTGATGGAGAGCGAGATGCGGACCCAGCTCCGGCGCCAGGCTGCTGCCCACACCGACCACCTCCGGGACGTGCTGAAGATCCAGGAGCAGGATCTGAAGGTGGAATTTGAGCAGGTAAGGGAGAAGAGTCCACAGAGGAATTAAAGGGATAAGTGCAGTAACTGTAAATTCTCCTCAATAAGGTTTCTCACTGGTTTCTCATTGGTATATTGTATTTTCTGTAGGTGTTGTCCCTAGCAAGAACAACAGATTTAAAGAAACATGTCTTAAAAGTAAGGTAAATATAATTAACCATCTGTTTCTGGTCTCATAAATGTATCTCCCTCTGTTTCAGAACTTAACAGAGAAGCTCAGTGAGCAGGAGATGCAGTTCAGACGCCTTACTCAGGAACAGCTCGACAACTTCACCTTGGACATAAACACTGCCTATGCCAGGCTGAAGGGAATTGAGCAAGCAGTCGAGAGTGAGCACTGAAATCCCATTTGTTTAAGGACTTGATCCCCAAAGGCCCATTTACCCAAACCTGGGTGTCTAAACCCAGGCATGTAGCTCACAGGCCCAGGTTTGCCACACTGCTGAGCACCTGGCAAAAACCAGATGAGCGAATCTAAAGGGGTTCTCCCAAAACCTGTTGTTTTGTTCTGGTTCTGAATTGTGGGGCAGACTTGCTTTAGAGCAGGTGCTGAGGGGGTGGCTGCTTTGGAAAGCAGAGTGTGGAGAGGAATAGCTTTTGCTGCTTGTGCTCAAAACCATGTGCCCCAACTGAGAGTCCCTTCTTGGCTCACCTTGCAGGTCACGCAGTAGCAGAGGAGGCGGCCAGGAAGGCCCACCAGCTGTGGCTCTCCGTGGAAGCGCTCAAATACTGCATGAGAACAGCCACGGGGGACAGTCCCACGGAGCCCCTGGGCAGTGCAGTGAAGGCCATCCAAGCCAGCTGCTCCGACAACGCCTTCACGGAAGCCTTAACAGCGGCGCTCCCCGAGGAGTCCCTGACGCGGGGGGTGTACAGCGAGGAGGCCCTCAGAGCACGGTTCCACACAGTCCAAAAACTGGCAAAGCGAGTGGCCATGATCGATGAGACGAGGAACAGCCTCTACCAGTACTTCCTGTCCTACCTGCAGTCGCTGCTGCTGTTCCACCCCCAGCAGCAGAAGCCGCCGGCCGAGCTCAGCCCCGACGACCTCGACACGTTTAAGTTACTGTCTTACGCCTCCTATTGCATCGAACATGGAGACCTGGAGCTGGCGGCCAAGTTTGTCAACCAGCTGAAAGGGGAGTCCAGGAGGGTGGCAACCGACTGGCTGAACGAGGCACGGATGACCCTGGAAACCAAACAGATTGTGGATATCTTGACAGCTTATGCCAGTGCTGTGGGGTTGGGAACAACTCAAGTGCAGAGTCAAGAGCCAGGATTGTAGCTTTGGAGGCAGCTCAGCAATTCTGTGCAGGAAAGAAATCCCATGAGCTCCTGAGGGTTCAGGCCGAGCTGTTGGCAGGGGCTGGAAGTGTTAAAGCACGGGTACCGTCTTGTTTCCTTGCACTGTATTTAACTTCACCATCTGTTGTATTTTTATTGGGTTTGAGTTGTCATGACAACCAACTTCAGGAAGCTTCCCTACAATTTGTGTAAGAATTAATGTTTCCCCATCTTACCAAGTGGGCTTGTGATCCAACCAAAATAATGTTTGTAACCTGCCATTAATCATTTGCCACTTTGTCAGCTGAATAAAACAAGACTTCAACCACTTGCTTCTGCTGTTTAGTCTCCTGTTTAAACATAAACTACAGCTGGAGCAGTACAAGCTCAGCCTTTTTCCATGACCAGAAGAGTTAAAACTTCAGTTTACTCCTTTCAAGGAGCAAGAATTCACTGATGTGATTCATCAATTTGTACAGCTTTAACAAAAAAAAAATTAAAAAAAAAAAATCCATGTTTGAGGACAGGATCCATAGACAGAAGTTGGAGTCAGAGCACATACTGTGGTGAATTTCTACCCTGGAATGTTTCCTGTCAGACCTGCTGTGATGTAGTTTTAGAACACCAGCTATTTCTACCAGGAAGCCAGACTTGGTTCAACCACGAGAACTCAGATAAAAACCAAGCTCCTTCCTTCCTTCCTTCTCTTACTTTTCTCCTACTTCTTACCATCATTGAAGAGAGATTGATCAACTTAGAACTTGCTGAAATGAGGAACTGGGGCTTTGTCTACTTGTTCCCAGTTTTAAATTGTTGGTAGGATAAAGCACAAAGCATTATCACCACCCTTGGAAGCCCTTTCTCTTGACTCTACACCTGCAGCATCATCCCCATCAAGGTTTTATATTTCACAAACAGAATCAAATGTTAAATACTTTTCACCAGAATATGGTGTAATTCTCTGAGGAGCAATCCTTTGCTTTATTCACAATAATTACCTTAAAGAAACCCTTCAAGCTGAGCAGCACAATGCTGTGAGGGCCAGTTAATGGCACAGCACTGCCATATTTCTTCCCAGTCACCTTCGTGGCTTTAGTTCTCTGTTCTGCATGAACTTCACTTTCTCACAGAGCAGCAGCAACATTTTGTAATCACCAGTTTTGCTCAAGGGATTATCAGAACACGGCCAGCTTTAATGTCAGCCATTTATTAGACAGAGGCTCCAGCTGTACAAAGTGTAGTTTAACATCTACAGTCCAAAGCCTGTCCCAAAACACCGAAATGATGAGGAATAACACCACAGGTGATGAGTATTGCATTAACTGCAGTGTTCACATACAGAGTAAACTCGGTATTTAAGTAGTTCATTTAAGTTAGATGGAAATGCATTAAATCTGGTGCAGGGTCAAGTCATAAGAGGCCCAGAGGAAGTGTTGCACCTGCTGAGCAGCCTCCAGGATGCACAGCACCCCTGTTCCTGCAGCCCCTGGTACCTCAGTGATGCTGTTCACACAGGCAGGAGCCAGCCCATGCAGGTGTGCTGTGGAGGAAACTGGGTGCAGCCCACGCTGTGTCCCAAGTGACCACAAAGATTTAACAGGACAGTTCCTCGCTTGCTCCAACAAGGACAACGTGTCTTTCCAAGCAGGTCCTGTATCAGAACACTCCCAGTGCTCAGCAGTGCTGCAGCACCTTCCAGAAGCCATTCCTTCAGGAATTCCACTCTTCACAGAAGCCTCCTGGCGTCACAGCAGTGGTTGCTCTCAGTTTTCCCAAGGAAGGCAAGAGGGACAGCTACTCACGGTCACTGTCACTGTCGCTACTGTCACTGTCGCTGCTGTCACTGTCACTGCTGTCACTGTCCCACTTGATGCTCTCCAAAGTCTTCCTGTGATGTAAAACATTCAGTAAACAGTTGTGACTTTTGCTTGAAAAGAGAAATCCAAAACACAGGGCAAACACCCTCCAAGGAGAACATGATGGGCTGTCTGATGCCTATTGTCCTCAAAGGACAGGTCCACCCAGCTTTTGGTGGAAGCACATCCACATCCTTTTGAAAGAGCAGACTACTTCAGTTACCTCCAAAGTTCTGGGCCAGCTGCTGGGCTTCTCGTTATTTATTCCCTTGGACCAGAACAGGCTCCAAACTGTGGTCCCTCAAGGCTCAGCCCATCATTTGAGCTCGGCTGCAGCAGCTCAGCACTGAACAGTGGTGACTGGCCAGAGGTGACCATGACCCTCAGAATCTGGGGGCCAGTAGGGCCTCCCTGTACCAACCCCCTCACCTTTACTAGGCTGCAGCAGGGTCTCTGAGATGGACAGACCCAGCTAGGAAAAGATTCTGGGAAAGAAAGGTAATAGCAAGTCTGAGCAGTGGGCAAGGCTAACTCCTCATCATGGACAGTTCCCTTCCCTCCTAAGTGGGTGGATACAGCATGGAATCAAAAACTGAGGATCCGTTTCAGTCCCCTCAACACACCAGCACATCATCCTGAAGGCAGTTCTCTGCTCCCCTGTCACAGAAATCTTTCCACAGGAATCACCCCCCAGCACACTGTCTC